>NC_056737.1:311409147-311539147 GCF_019279795.1 Protopterus annectens
GTCAAGTGTTAACACACTAGAGGCTATGATGTGGAAATGCTTGAATGAAATGCTATCTCTGAAGGGAGCTAGCAAGACAAACAAAACTTATTAGCACAACAGTAAAACAGTGGACACAAGAAGTAGGAATAAGGAATGTGTTTGAAACGTATAAGGTAGTCTTAATTCCCTGATGTGGTACGAAATTTTGGATATGATCAGAAAGGCAAGTGAAACAGATAAATGGGATTAAAATCTTGGGACATACTTACGGCAATGTTCTTAAATGAAATGATTACCAACAAAGAGAAGGAGGATATGGACCATAGAAAGACTAAAGAGATAATGAGAGACATATTAAGTGTTCAAATCTGCAGGATGAGCCTCTTCTTTAAACACTTTTAAAACAAGTAATTGGGCTGGATAATATACCTTTTTCATCCATGACTGAGCCGGAAGGGCAAGGAAAAATATAACAGATATATAAGGACCACTTAATATAACCAAATAATCAGCACACTTTTGGGAGGAAAATGGAATACCAGGGGAAAACTGATACAGACATGAGATGAACATTCCAACTTTAAACAGACAGATACCATTAGTCAGGAGTGAACCTAGGCCCTGGAAGTGTGAAGCAAAGCTCTACAGTGTGAAGTATATTACAACCTTTAAAGCTGTTACAGGACCAAATAAAAACATTGCTTCTAACCACTGTCTGTGAGGCTAAGTGTGTTACATCTTTCAAAGCTATAAAGTATTTTGTGCTCCTACAGGATGTTTTTTGCTGTATCTTGTTGTGCGTTGTAGCAGCTAAACCTCCACATACCACAAAGAATTGTGCGATGGTCCTAAGCATTTCACAGCTTTTAAAGCTGTAAAACATTTTATTCTCTTAAACTTGCTGTTTTTTTTTCCTCTTTCTCAATTTCTGTCTCTCTCTCTCTCTGACTGGTAGTACATCATGCATGTGAAGTTTCACGTACTGCAGACAGTTATGACTGGGTTTCTCTAATCACAACCAAGTATTTATACTTTCTTAAAAGGAATGCCAGGATCATAGGTCCGATGATAATCATCTGTTTAAAAGTTCTGTTTTGTGTGTGTGAGCATGTGTGTTTGTCTACTTTCATTCCCTACTTGCATTGGCTGTTCATAATGTCACTACAGGATTTGAATACAGCTTGATAGCATCGGATGGTAGCCTTACCTGTGTGTCTGCAATAAAATTAAGACAGCAAATTTTTTTTTATTCCAGAAGCAATAATTGATGTGAGTTGAATATAGAAACAAAAAAAGATACAATTATTACCAGTGCTACATACACACACACACACACACACACACCCATACTGTGTCCTAAGATATTTGGAATTATATAGTATATACTATAGGCAGGAAGTACCTTAATTGTTCACTTTTCGACTTTATATTATTTAGAGCATCTTTGTTGAGCAAATTCTGCCAGCAACCTTATGCACCTGACTCTGAATTTAACTGTTTCATAAGTTTGTCACCCTTTTAGTAAAACACAAAGTTACATACACTCACATACTTACATATCTTCATACACATCATATCTATGCTACACCATGTAATTTACACACACACACACACACACACACACACACACACACACACACACACACACACACACACACACATCTCTCTGTATATATATATATATATATATATATATACATACACACAAGCACAAATACACATTATATATTTAGGTAAAATGACTGAATCAGTCAAATGTCAACACAAATGTTGACATGCCTTTGCACATGCTCCAAGAAATAATCTCAGAGCAAACAAATTTCAAATATGTTTTTTGCAGGGGTCAAAGCCCCTGCACCCCCACCCCATGTGAGGGGCTATGCCCTCACACTCTATGCTAATTACATATACTAACTCTGTGACTGCATATTCCACACCCCTGGTGATTGTCACTCTTGCACATCTGTTGACCATTTGTTTTGTTGACCAAATCATGTTGATAAAACACAGGTTGACATTAGGGAGTTTTGCTTAATTTTCTATATATAAAATGTATGTATTTTTTGGTAGCTCAGCCGGAATTTGCTTTACCTCTTATCACTGAATCAACCAGAAGAAATGCAAAAGTTAGCCAAACCATTTCCAACAAAATATGAAGATCCATACACTTTCACAAGACACAAATACTACTGCATAACTATTGAAAAAGGTAAGTGATTACCAGTCAGACAAAGGGCTGAACTCCTTCTAGGCTTCAACTCTATCATTCCTTAGTTGTAAAACTTACCCAGAAAATTCCCTCCAGCAATGTAAAAAATTAGTCCCACTGTGGACCACTACTATACACATCTCACTACTAAAAGTTTTTGCACTATTCACAGCTTTACTAACCTTGTTCTCTGACTGTGGGAGTCACTCCTTCCCCATTTCAGAAACATCTCTTCATACTCTATTTTAGGCACCTAACTAAAAGCCCATCTGACTATGGAGGCAAAATGTAATGTCAGACCATAACCATAACTCTCAACCTCTTAATGCAATAAATCCAGACAAACCTTAAAATAATGGTGAGACAAAAGCCCACAAATATGGACAGATTTTAAATATTTCTGTTACAAACATAAAAGGTTGCAGAAAAAAGTGAAGTCCCAAGACTGGAAAAACTCCTTTATTAGCCTCAACAAAAAGTAGAGATCCTGCCTCAAATCTTCTAGAGCCAGCTATGAAGGCAGAATTGCGGCAGACACCAAAAACAATCACAAAGTTTTCTATAGTTATATCAAGAACCTCCACGGCAATACACAGATGTGCTCTGGGTTACTGCACAGTGGTATCTCCTATACTGAGCCAACAGATATTGTCAACATACTGGTCGACAGATTACCCTTCTCTGCCCCCCTAAAGGACCAATCACAATACCGGAAGAATGCCAGGCACCCAGCATTACTGTAGCACAGGTTAAAGCTGCATTGTCCAAGACCAAGAATACAGCTTCCATGGGACCCAATAATATCCCTGGCTGTGTTCTACATGAACTACAAAGCGAACTTGTACCACATCTGTGGACCCTGTTCAGTCACAGCCTCACCTCAGGCTTTGTCCCTACCAAATGGCACACTGCTACAGTCATCCCTCTCCATAAAGGGGGAGCAACTGCAGGCTCTGGGAATTATCACCCCATTAGCCTGATGAGTCTGATATGTAAACCTATGGAGCACATCATCATGGACCTGATTAACAAAGATATAGGAAATCTCCAAACTCTAGACCCCACACAATTTGGCTCTGTGAAAGGAAGATCATGCCTGCTCAAACTGGTTGACTTCTTTGAGTCAGTCACTAGGGCTGTGGATGAAGGTAAGGTAGTGCATACAGCCAACCTCAATCTGGCCAAGGCCTTTGATACCATTCCTCACTCGGGAATTATTGATAAACTCACAAAACTAGGCATCAACCCCTATATCACTAAGTGGGTTGCAAATTGGGTCACAGATAGAACACACAGTGTGAAAGCAGTAGACTCCAAGTCAGACTGCCGACCAGTCACAAGTGGAGTCCTACAGGGATCGGTCCTGGGTCCTCTCCTGTTCGGCATCTACTTCTCAGAAGTCCAGGCCAACACAAAGGGACTCTGGCTGACCAATTTCACAGACGACTACAAGCTGAGCCATTATTAACTCCCCAAGTGATGCAGACATCTTACAGAAAGGCCTCACTGACACCAATGACTGGTGTTGAAACCATAGCCTTAAGCTTAATACCAAAAATTGTGTTGTCATCCCCTTTGGTAAAAACTCAATTCCCACTAATTACGACATTGATGGGAGCCCACTGAACACTGAAGGCATTATAAGAGATCTGGGGATTCAGGTTGGCAGCAACCTCTCCTTCAACCACCACATTGCCACTGTGGTCAGAAAGTCCTTCTATGTGGCACATCTCATTACCAAGGGTTTTGCATCCAGGAAGAAAGAGGTCATTGTCTCTCTCTCTCTGCTCTTCCCTAATTAGACCAATCATTGAGTATAATGCCCCATTTGACATGTATCTCTCTAGACACCTGCAACAGCTGGGGAGGCTGCAGAAGTACCTCACAAAGAAGATCCTAGGCATTAAACACATGTCCTTCACAGACAGACTCAAACGATTCCAGCTATTCTCTGTCTCATATCACCTACTTAGAGGCGATCTTTGCTTGACTTACAAAGCCATGTCTGACCCAGCTCTGTTAGAAATGCTACCGCTAAAGAAATCCCAATCCCTCTGCACCACATGGTCCAGAGACCTCAACCTCATTACCACAATCAACAGAACATGCTGGAGGGACAGGTTCCTCACCCAGAGACCACCCATGCTCTGGAATAGACTTCCCATACATATCAAACAGAGCACCTCACTGTCCCTCTTCAAGAGAAATCTTGATGAGTGGATGGTAATAGAAAGTTCACCCCTGGGTTCACTCCAGTGGCTCTACTTGATAGAGCACTGGGAACTAATGTCGGGCTGCACGATGCTAGGGCACTTCTATGGGCTAGGCTTGTAAAGGCTCCAGGGCCATTAGCCTAGCACACACCTATGAACCTATGAACAACAGGATTTGTGTTAGCAAGCATTTTCAGAAGGATATGAAGTCTAAAACTCAAAGGTAATTCATTATTTAGTGATAGTAATCCTCACTGCTTTGCCAGAAAATCACAAATTTTATGAGGAACAGCTCAAAAACATGAGGCAAAAATCTGTACATTCTGCGAAAATATGTAAATTTGAGAGATATGCCCATAACTTAGCTTGCCATACACAAAAAAAGCTACTTTTTGGATACCTAAACCCCTACTTTAACTCATCTTCATAGCCCTCATCTTAAGCTTGTATACTAATTTTTGTAAATATGTACATAACTTTTTTCTTCTATTGTATGGTACCTGTGTTTGATAATGCTACTATTCTGTACATCCGTGTAACAACATTGTTATTTGTCTATACTCCCTCAATGAATGTATTGAGATCCAAAATACATATCCATCATAATGATCTCTCCAAGGAAGGACAAGTTTGCATATTTTTACTCTTTGTCTTTGCTTGGTAGAGCCATCATTGTACTGGATACATATTTTGGATCTCAATAAATGTATCTGTGAGGGTGCATTTGACTTTGCTGGCTGTTTTATTAATTTGTGGATGTTCTAGGACCTTGCATGCCATAGGAAGTTATTGGTGGATTTTTGTTCTTGGTGGTATTTCTGTATATTTCCAGGCTAAGACTACAATTTCTCATTGTTGACCAGTGTTTGTCCCATGTTAGCAAATGTAAATAAATATAAGGGTTACTTTTATAAAGAAGCAAGTGTGTGTGTGTGTGTGCATTGTCTATATTGAGACTTCTGGCTTGTGTTTACCTTCAATGATTCATGTTATTTTCTATTTTAATTCTATTTTAATTCATAACTTAGTACATAACTCAGTTTAGTATATGACCTCAGCAGGACATTGCATTCTTTTTATAGGTATAGGGTCTCCTTTAACAATTGTTGCACTGTGCATATGCAGATAATTACAATTTCTCATCCAGTAAGTCTGTAGATGTCATGGGTCTTGAGTGAACAATCTATTAAAATACATACATATCTAGTATACAGTTCCCAAGCCTGGGTCTATATCACTTTATCGAACAGCTATCCAGTGAATAGCCATTCATCAAACCACTGTTTGTCGAAGCCGCTCTACATAGAATGGCAAATTTTAAATAGGGCAAATCAGTGGTTGGCCATCAAGCCACCATAAAAAAAAAAAAAAAAAAAATACATAAAATTTAAAACCTACCAAGGTGGGGAGCTATGCCCCCCATTCCTCTTAACTAAATATAGCAACCTTCGAGATTGCACTACAGTGGAAAAACTAATTCCAGGTGGTTGCCAACCGCTGATTTGCCCTACTTAAAATTTGCTATTCAGTGAAGAGCAGCTTTGACAAATAGGGGTTCGCCAAATGGCTATTCACTGAATAGCCGTTCAGTAAAGTGATATAGATTCCCCCAAGCCCACATACTGAAATAACAACAAAATATGCATCTGTTATTTTGTCCATACTCTTGCTTCATTGCTTCCATAAGGGTGTCTTGTGAAACAGAAGCTAACCCAACGTGCACTATAAACAATGGTGTTAAATATAGTGAATTGTACTTTTACAGTTCAACAATCAAGAAGACAAAGCCCAGTGTACAGTAGTATATGATGGCAGTACTGCTAAAAGAATGCATAACTGTAATAGTGCATAGGTACCTGACCTCTATGCATCTCACGTCAGACAAGCCACTCCAGGACACAAATAATATAAACATTACCTGCATGGTGCTCATGCCCCACAGCTATAGGCAAGACTGATTTATAACCATTTCTGCCTTATTGTCCATACATAAAGACTATTGAAGTGTGTTGTTGCATGTGGGATCCTTCTTGCTTTTCTACCTTACAAGCATTATCATTCTAACATGACTGATGCAGTCATCCATGTTACACCATGTAATGCATCAGTTGTGTTGACTTGTTGTGTGTGTGGTTTTGTATCTAAGCTCAGTCTGCATGTGTGCATCTGTAATATTTGTCAGAGGTAGAGGCACTCAAACCTGCCTGCCTCATTTGCTTATCTATTTCAAGTATTGTGTATACCCAGTATTTAATGATTGCTTTGTAGCCAGTATTCCACAGTTATCAGATGTTTATTAATTAAACAGAGTCTTGGTATGTGAATTTTAATGCATGCTAGCCCTACTTAATTGTACATCATGTTTATAAATAGCCATGTATGATTTTAGGTAATTTCATTTGATTTTTATGAATGGCGTATCTCTTGGGTAGTGTTCTATCCCAGATCTGAGGCATTCCTGCTTTCTTTCTTTCTTTCTTTCTTTATGCATGATGTTTGCCCCTCAACTTGCTGACCATCAAGCATTCCTTTGGTTAGATATTATGCTATCTGAAGGGGAAGCTGCTTTGTGGTCTCACCCAAATCTTGGAAATAACTTCTTTCCTTTTTGTTTTTTGTATTGTCAGTTATTTTTAAATGCAGCATAGTGAGTTTTTTGTTAGGATTTGTTATTTTTATAGGTTAGTTATGTTTTTATTAGGTGGAAGGTTGGGCTGGCAACTCGACACCGTAAAACTCCACTGCCAATCGTGAGCAGACAGGTGATCCGCTCTGGCGAACCCTAACCGGGAAAAGCCGAAAGAAGAAGTAGTTATGTTTTTATTAGGTTAGTTAAAATTTAGGTATTTTTTTTATTTTTATATTTCTGCCTTCCTTGTTCAAACCATCAAGGTCGCTCTCACCTTTTGACATAGTTTCTCCCCTTACTGACTGACAGAACTCAAGCTGCCAGATGGGGCAAGAGTCAGGGTAAGGTGAACCATTATCACCTTTGGGTGGTTCAGATTTTTTTCTCTGCTCTACTCCATACTTGACTTACAACAGTGTAGTAAATGCAGATCTGTTTCTGTGGATGAATTATTAATGTGTTTGAAGCCCATGATCTATAATATAGTTCATAGCATGGCTAAAAATTCTCACTCTCCTTTCCCTGGGACGGGTGAGCTGGCAAAATGATGGTCCTTCTCACCCTTCATTGGACAGCTCTTTAGTGACCTGCTTCAATAACCAAACATGGGTGCCCTGCATCATAATAAGAGCTTCATCCCATTACTCCACAGAGCTGGCTTTAGTTTGTTTCCTTAGTTAGAATCAGGTCCAGGTCACCAGTAATACTATTTTCTGATTGACTAATTCTGGTTCACATTTTGTTTATATTTTAATATTTTGTTTTTAAAAAATTATTTTATTTTATGCTATTTCATGTATCTATCCATCATTTGTTGACTGGTTTGTCCCACCAGTAATAAGAAAAAATAATTTCTAGAGGTTGGGCACTGTTGTTTCGAAGGGCTGTGTATTTTGTGCGTGCTGTCTGCTGTGTGTGAGAAATTACTTTTTTCATTAAAATGAATAAGAGATGCAGTCTGTCATTTATTTATTTTTATTTATTTTTTTTTTTATTTAAACTAAATCTAGATTTGGGGGTTGAGGGCTATTTTTAGATAGGTCTTTTGAGTTGTGGGACTGCATTTTCCACATGCTCTATATGAATGTTTACATCAGTTTTAAGCAAGTGTTATAAATATGGTGGGTTTTGAACATTATAGTAGGACTATTGATACTCTAAGGATGTAGAGAAATGTTTAGTAAAATGCACAAAGATAAAAATATCCACACAGCCTTGGTCCCATGGTGTAGAAAGATAAAGCTCTGACTGTGCCACACCTCTCAACTTCTTAGTGCAAGAAATCTGGACAAAGCCTGACAAAATGGGGGGACAAAGGCCCAAAAATAGGGATAGATTTTAAATATTGCTCTTATAAACTTAGAAAGGTGCTAGAGTAACAGGATTTGTGTTAACATACATTTTCTGGAGGATTTGAAGTCTGAGACTCAAATGTATGTCATTATTTGGTGACTTAAATCCTCAGATCATCCCAGTGATTTGCCATAAAACCACAAATTTTGTGAGGAACAGACTAAAAATATGAGGCATAAATCTGGACAGTTGAGAGATTTGGACTGTGCCTGTGATGACCTGTGTGCAACCAGCTTCTATTGAAGCTGGAGGGACCAGGCAGGGCGAGGATGGGAGAGACTGGTTGACAACATCAGCCCATCCTTTGGGGGGGGGGGTGATTGGTGGCTTAGTTTGCTGTGTTGGTGGCACCTGCAGAAATGATACATTTTTCTAGCCAAATCAAGAAAATGTCAATATATGTTTTTTACAAATCACACTAGCTGGCAGATAAACAAAGGCAAAAACATCTACTGTGTGCTGTCATTTATAAACTATTTTTTGAGTATGGCTCATCATCCCTTGCAAAATCAACCTGTCACCCTCACATTATGCAACTTCATTCACATTCATGTAATGCAACTCTTCTGAGCTGATTTGTATAGCACCTGAGCAGGTCTCAAGTTACCTTTTTAAACCTTGCATCATATGCTTGGAGTCTAGTAACAAAATTAACTAAGAATCCTAGAGAGTCACACATCTGTAGAAAAGCAATACAAAACCTCTTAGTCAAAAAAATAAGTCTGTAATGGCAGCAGCATACAAGGAAATCATAAATACAGTTTCCCATTTCTAAGTCTCTCTCTTTTATTTATTTATTGGCATTTATTTTCCAGGAAGGTCCAACTTCACAGTACACTTTTTCAGCAGAGGCCCAGAAGAAAAGTGTCATTATACAGACATCATGGACATGATTTGCATTGTTTCATCATTTACAGTCAGTTTCATTCATGAACAATAGTTGCATTATTCAGACATCCTTTACATCAGTTATTACATCATTTGCAAAGTGTTTTGATTAAAAATAACAGTTACATGGGTTGTATATGAATATTTTTTTAAATACAGGGACGTATATGCAGTGTAATATCATCAGTATGCATAGATTGTCAGATTTTATGTTAGAATATTTGCTACTATGAAGACTTGTTCAAAATCTAGGACATAAGAAGATAAGATTTATTTATTTATTTTATTTATTCCAGTTTGGTGACCGGGGAGGTACTGTTTTCAGTGGTGGCCCGAGGAGAAAAGCTCCGCAATACATAGTTTATTTACATGAATTAATTGCATGAATTAATTACAAAGAGTCTTTGTATTACAAACTTAGAAACAGGTAGCATACAGAAGAGAAAACAAATAATTACAGTTTCATTTCGTTTAGGCAGGAAAAACAGGCATATAGCATAGTGGCTACATATTGCAGTTGCATTGTTTATACAATCTTCACTAGTGAGTGAGGTTAATTTGGTGTGAGAGTTAGACTGGAGCATAGGCGGAGGAGAGTTTGAGAGGTAAGGGGTGAAGATTACAGTTGCATCTCCTGTTTGAATAAAGAAAGGAGTGAAGTAGAGTTTTAAAATTTTGAGGTTGTCACAGGTCCTCAGTTGAGTGGGGAGAGCATTCCATTTTTTTGCTAAGGAGAAGGAAAGCAGAAGCTGACCAGCCGGGCGCTTGGGTTTGTGGACGGTGATTAGGTTTTGGTGGATAGATCTAAGGGTTCTATGAGGGTATATGGTGTTAGAATGTTGTATAGTGCAGGGCACTTAGTAGGCTGGAACAGTAATGTGTGGGCTGTGGTGATTTGGAGAAAGTCTAATTGGTTGGGGAGTTCAAGCCAATTTAATGAGTGAAGGGAGGTACAATGATGGGAGGAGGATTTGGCTTTAGTAGCAAATCTGGAGATTTTATTGTAACAGACTTCCAGTTTGGAGGAGGGAGTGGTGGAGAAATTAGTAAGCAGAGGAGCACTGTACAGTAGAGAGGGAAGGAGATAGGTAGTGGCAAGGGTTAGTTTGGAGGAAGGAGAGAGGAAGTAGCTGTCTCTGTAAAGTAAGCCTAGTTTTATGTGGGTTTTCTTGATGTTTAGCTTCATGTGAGCATTGAATTTCAGATGTTCATCAATGGTGACACCAAGAAGTTTGGCGAAGGGAACAGTCTCTATAGTGGAGTTGTTTTGGCTGGTAATTTGAAGACAGTTTTTATTAATAGTCGAAGTTTTTGAGGGAGAAAAAAGAAGGATTTTAGATTTGTTGGCATTTAGTGAGAGTTGATTTTGGAGCATCCATTTTTCGGTGGTTGAGAAAGCAGTTTAAGTCAGTGATTGGAGATCAGTTAGGTTAGAGGTGCAGCAGATTAAAGTGGAGTCATCAGCATATTGCACAATTTTGGTGTTGGGTATGGCTTTATGAAAGTCATTAATAAAGATGTTGAATAGCACTGGGCCAAGTATGGATCCTTGGGGTACTCCAGTGGGGGTAGGAAGGAAAGTGGAGGTGCCTTGTCCTCACTTTACTGCCTGAGACCTGTCTGAAAAATAGCTGGAGAACCAGGAAAGTGTTTTGTGGGAGAGATTAAGATTAGACAGATGGTTTAGGAGGTGGGTATGGGAGATGGTATCGAAAGCTTTAGATAAATCTAGCAGAAATGTGGATACTATTTTACCAGCGTCACAGGCCAAATTTACAGTGTGTAAGAAGGAGAGAAGGGCGGTGTTGGTACTATGTCCTGTACGGATGCCGTGTTGGGTAGGAGAGAGTAGCTGGTGTTTGGTAAGGAATGGCATAAGCTGAAGGTGGATACATTTTTCAAGGAGTTTAGAGATTGGGGAGAGGATAGCTATGGGGTGGAAATTGGAGACATTGCATTACCACCCTTATGAAGTGGTAGAATATATGCAGTGTGCCATCATTTGGGTACATAGGATTCTAGTAAGGATCTGTTGATCAGGATACTGATAGGGAGAGCAATACCATTGGAGGCTATTTTTAGGAATGAGGATGGAATGTTGTCAGGGGCATTGGAGCATGGTTTTAGTTTTGAGAGTAATTTTTTTATAAGGGTGGTGGGGACGGGTTTAAGTTCGAAAGTGGGGGGGAGTAGAGAGTGAGGAGGATTGAGTGTGGTGGGGTACTGGGCTATTGTTGGTAAAGGTCTTGGTCAGTTCAGCAATAGAAGAGGTGAAGAAGGAGTTGAATAGTGAGGTGATTTCAAGGTCAGATTTGCTGCTGTCAGGACAGGGGTTGTTCTTAGTTCTTAGGCTAAGAAGGGAAATTATTGAATTCCAAAATTGTTTGGGGTTATTTGGATGGTTTACTTCTAGTTTGATGTAGTAAGATTTTTTGTCTCTAATTACTTAGTTGTTTATATTTAAGTAGAATTTCAGGCTGTTTATATTGGAGGTAGGTTTTCCAGGTTTTATCTCTATGTAGCATAGTTTTTTGGTGTCTTTGGTTAGCCATGGGGTGGTCTTAGTTTTTACTCTTTTTGCTCTTGTAGGGGCTTGGGAGATGAGGATATTTAGGAAAGTTGAATTGAAAAATTCAAGAGCTTTATCTAATGGAAGAGTTTTTAGGGGGTGCCAGTTAGTTTGTTTAAGGGAGTCAGAGAAAGAAGTGGGATTAAAGTTAGAGAGGTTACAAGTATGAATGAACTTGTGGGAGTGTAGAGAAGTGAGGGTAGCTTGATGGGTGAAGGCTGGGAAGTGGTCTCCTAGTGGGTCAGGAATGACACCAGATTTTATGGTTCTATTAGGGTGGGATACTAGGATCCAGTCTAGTATAGAGCCTGCGAGGTTGGTTTTATTAGGCCTGGTTATGGAGTTTATAAGTTAGGTGAAGTTAAATAGATTGCTTGATATGGTGGGATTAGGGTTATTGATTTTGTTCCAATCTATATTTACATCTCCCAGTATGTAGGTCTCTAGTTTAATATTGGAGGGGGTCCATGTGAGGATATATTCCAGGGTAGTGGAGTTGTTACTGGGAGGAATATAGAGGGAAATGAAGCAGATGCTGTTATGGTTATTTATTTTTAGTAGGCCAATTACAAGTTTAGCATTATTGAATGAAGGGATGGGATCAGGGTATGGAGTAATGGACAGCTGGTTGGAGTAGATTAATGCTACATCACCACCTCTCCTACCTAAGTGGTCAGATCTAATGGATTGAAATCCAGGGGGAAGGAATTCGGAGTCATTTATATGTGGTTTTAGCCAGGTTTCTGAGATGGCTACAATGTCAGGTGAGTTGTGATTAAGCCAGGCATGAAACAGGGAGAATTTATTTTTTTAAACTTTGGACATTGAAGGTGAGGAATTTCAGGTATTTACAGGTGGATTTACTGTTGGTATTAGGGTTGCTGGGTGTTGGGGGTGGTATTTGGACCTGGATTAGGGTGAATGTCCCCGGCTAAGCAGAGGTAAGTGAGATAAGGGATAAGTACTTTTGGTTTGGTCTTAGATAGTTGTGTCTGGTAGTGAATAGGTTTTGGTTTGTAGTATTTGATTGAGACTGAGAAAAGCTTTACCTTTAAGTGGAGAATTGGGTGGGATGGAACTAAAGAGGCAGAAATGTTGTGGAAGTGTGTTGTGAGGGGGAGGGGGGAGAAAGAGGGGGAGGGTGTAGATGGAAGTTGGTATAGGAGGAGGCCTGGTGTAGAGGGAGTAGGAAAAGGATGAGTATAGATGTGGAAGTAAGGATATTAGGTGGAAGAGAAAACATGGTAGGGGGAATCAGTGAGATGTAGTAGAGAAGATGATAGTGGGACTTAGATGGGTGGGTGGTATGATAGCTATAGGCAGATGGGATGGAGGAAGGGGAGGAGCCTAAGTGAGGAATGATTGGCTGGTAGTAAGAGGGTGAGATTTTTAAGTAGAGAATAAATGTAGGAGTCGTGGGGGTGGGTGGAATTTGGGGGTAGGTAGAGGAGTGGAGTGAGCCCAGAGGCCGAACAGAGCGGGTTAGGCCAGAAAGGAGAGAGAAACCAGCAGAAAAAGTATCAGCAACTGCTGTTCAAGAATTAAGGTAAGTAGGCTGATTAATGAAAAACTGTAAGGAAGAAGTAGTGTCGGAATTTGTAGGATGTAGAGGTTAGTTATTCCTTGGTTTGTTTAATGTATGAAGGGGGTGGTTGTTACCAGCTTTGGAGGATGTGGAGTGGGATTTGAGAAATCTGTTAGTTTAAGAGTATCTAGAGATGATATTTTGCATAAAGGGATTAATAGTTATACAGGCTTTAGGCTGGTGGGTGCTGCCACCTAGAGGTAATCGTAAGAATAGCAGGCAGAAAAGAAAGAAAATTGGCTCCTATTGTTTAAACTAGGAAAAGAAAAACAGGAGGGGAGAGAGTAATTAGCGGTCTGCGGTAGGCTGCTGAGTCACGCACACAGAGAGGGCAGGCTAGCATATATATTTAGTAATAGGAAGTACATTAACAATCTAGTTTAAGGCTACATACATTCACAGAAAATTGGTTTTAGGGAGTCCTCACAGAAGTTCAATTCTGTTTGGCCCAGGCTATCAGGCAATATATCCAGGAAAAATGTCAATTGTTTTGCAGGAGGTAGTCCTTATATCCTAGATGCTGGGAGGGAGCTTCTGGAGAGGAGTACTGTAAAACAGATGAGACACACTAGGTTAGGTTAACAAGACGTAAAGTTACAGGTAAAGAGGAAGGAGATAGAGGAGTATGGTAGGCAACAGTCAGAAGAAGAGGGGTGTGTATGTAAGTATAAAGAAGGTAGTAGAAGGCTTAGGGATAGATCTAGAAGAAGGGTATGTATAGAAGGAGTAGTGGTGTAAGAGAAAGATTGTAGAAGATAGCAAGGTACAGTTATAGGAAAATGTAAGAGTAGGTAAAAATATGACAGTTATGCAAAGCTCAAATCATTCTGCAAAGCCAGGTCAAGATGAAGAGTTTGAGCAGCCCAAAGAAAGGAAGGCGGGGAGGAGGCATAAGGAAGATAAAGGAGATGAGATGATAGAGGAGCATATAGTTGTGATAATAGTACATCATGTTTTGTGCAGCAGAGAGTTATGGCACAAAGTTGTGTGACTATATTAGCACCAGCATAACTAGAGGTGGGGCAGATAAAGAGACATTGATCAATCAGGTGTTGTTTCAGCTGGCATTTAAAGTCTTTCAGGTTACAGACTGTTCTTAAGTGGAGTAGGATGAAGTGTGATATAGGGAGTATCCTGCATCGTGTTAGGTTTAGTTATGGACAGTAATGACTTGTCAGTGTAGCAAAGAGGTCTCTTAGTTGTGTAAGGCTGAATGATGGACTGAAGAGATGGAAATTTCTCAGGGCTGTACAGTAGTTTGAAAGCTGTAATTAATTAAGAGTACAGTAGAGAATTATTCAGTTCAAATCAGTTTAGTTGTTTTAGAGAGAGGCAGTGATGTGATCTATATTGTTGGTTGTGAATTAGGCTACCTTATTGTAGCACTGTTCTACTTTAGCTGATAGAGAATGGTTGGGATCGATTAGGATAGGAGAGACATATAATAGGGTTACCTCACTGTTGTTCTACATTTTAGCCTCAGTCTTGCTATAAGACATGCAGAGAGTTATGATCAACATTCCTGGCATCATGCCAACAATATGTTGAATGCTCTAAACATGCTGCTTGTTTGGGATCTTACAAATGCCTTTGTAAATCAACAACTGTCTAAGGGAGTCTTGTATAACCTATAATACATTTGTTACTTTTCCACAAAAGAACCAAACAGGCGAGGAAAATCCACAGGGAGTATGGCGCCAACACCACAATAAGGCACTCAATCCAACGATAAAAAACGTTCAGGAACCAAACTGCACAGGAAAACAGATTTTATTAACGCCACAATTTATCCACGTTTTCGTCGCCAAAGCAACTTCCTCAGATAAAATTCAAAAAAGTACATCCACCTTTTATATGCACTAATTGATTAATTAATTGAATGAATGTTGGTGTATTGTGAAAACGTTCTTAAAGCTGTAACTCCACTAACTGTTATGTTTAGTGAAAACATATGACCATAAGTTCTTTGGTAAACATACAAAACTTGAACTTATTTAAAATATACATATATATATAAATTACAATTTGATCATCATAAAATTCCTTCACATATTAAAACTTTAATAAAAACAATTGCCACACTTTAACTAAATGACTGTGCAATAAATAAACATATAATTTTACAATTTTACAATAAATTGCATTTGGTTCTTTCCATCAATATTTGTTGAATGCATTGTAAAAAAACTTGTTCTATACAAATAGCAGTTTAATTACAATTGTTCTGCCTTGAGCTTTAAGTAAGGCATGATGGAAATAAGGTCATTAAGACCCGGAGGTTTGTTAGAAGCTAATAAAATCTGCCAACATGTCTCCCTATGGGACAGTCTAGCTTCCAAGTGCCCACCCCTAATGCATTTAGGGACTGTTTCCAACACAAAAAACATGAAAAAAGCGTTGTCACACACAGTTGTGTGTCTGTAAAGAGCATTGGTATTGCATTGTTTTTGAATTTCGTAATAGTGTTCGTATATGCGTCTCCTTAACTGCCTTTCGGTCTTGCCAACATAAAATGCTTGGCAGGACCGGCAGACAGCCAGGTAAACTATCCCTGTGGAATTACAATTATGAAATCTCTGAGCAATAATCTTTCTATTCCTACTTTCCAGGAAAACGTTTTCCTGGTTAATAACATACTTACACTGCCTACAATGCCCACAGCGGAAAGTGCCCTTTCTGGATTGATTGTGGGTACTGGAACTAGTATTATGTTCTAAGACCCTCTTGATGTTAAATCCTCTTTTATAAACGAATTTACATGTCAAATCTTTTAAATTTTTGAGGTCTGTAAGATCTTTAAACATATTCAATTCTCCTTGAATAATATGCCTAATGTACCCGACATCTTCACTATGTTCAGTGACAAATACCAGGTTAGAACCTGATGCAGTGAAGGTGGAGTGAGGGCTTTCTACAATTGCATCATTATGTCCCTTTCCTAAAATAGGGGAAAATCTAGTATTCCTAGCTGAGCAAACCTCCTCACGAACCGATTTTATCAAGGAAATAGGATATCCCCTGTCCAAAAATAAGGAACACAATTTCTCCCCTTCTTGGTGAAAAATATGGTCATCTGATGTCATACGTGAGACCCTCACAAATTGTCCCTTAATTATGGACTTTTTTTGAAATTTGGGATGTGAGCTGAGGTAATGCAGGTAGCTGTTGGAAAATGAAGGCTTCCTGTATATACAAGAACTAAAACCATCAGTGTTTTTGTAAAGGGTAACATCTAAATAATTGACTTGATTTACCGAAATATCATGTGTAAATTTCAAAAATTCAGTTGTTGAATGCAGATAGGTTACAAATTCTTCTATACAATGCCTTGGTCCTGTCCAAAAAATGCAAATATCATCCAGAAACCGGGTATAATGAATCCAGTGTTTAGAAAATTCACTGGGGAATACATACTTTTTTTCCCATACTGACAAGACAATGTCAGCATAGGTCGGGGCACAATTTGCTCCCATGGAGACTCCAGATGTTTGCTGAAAGTATTCCCCACAAAAGTAAACATAGTTGTTACTAAGGACCAGCTCTAATAAATGTAGGACCAATGTTACATCATTGCTAGTAACCCCTTCACATTCCCAAAGAGCCTCCTCCATCCAGGCCAACCCAATTGCATGTGGGATTACTGAAAATAGGTCTACCACATCTATGGTTACAAACAATAGGTTAGGCCTATAGAGCTCTTTAGTAATCCCACGCAGGAATTCCCAGGAGTCCTTAAGTAAATGTTGTTGTTTACCCCACAACTGTTTTAACTTCCAGTCCAAAATTTTGGAAAGGTTGTGGGTTTTGGACCCCTGTGCTGCCACTATGGGTCTGAGGGGAGGATCTGCAACATTTTTGTGAATTTTAGGCACCCCAAAAATAGTTGGAACTTTGGGGTGTGAGTTGTTCAAAAAAGTGTATAAATCCATTTCAATGACTTCCTGGTCCAAGAGATCTTGAATAGCCAAATCTATTTTTTTGTATGACCTGTGGACCTCGTTTATAGAGGCAATGGTGTATTTGTCCGTGTCTTGTAATAGATTATACATTTTAGCCTCATACATTAATTGGTCCATGATAACCGTACCACCCCCCTTGTCAGGTTCCATAACCCTGACAGAGGGGTCGATACTAAGTTCGGTCAACAAAATACTCTCAGCCTGGTTGAGATTAGAATTACATTTGGACTTCCCTACTCTACTCCGAATCAAATGTACAATCCGATTTTCCAAGTTACTAATTTGCGGATGCAAGGGAGGATTGTAGGTACTGGACTTTTTAAGCATCAAGCATGGGCCCATCATAGTAGATCCCAAAATATGCTGAAGATTAAGTTTACGCATAAAAAGTTTAACGTCAAGAATGGTGTTAACAATACTACTACCTTTGCTAGGCACAAACTTAAAGCCTTTTGTAAACAAAGAAAACCATGTATCGGTAATAACCGCGTCACTGTAGTTATAGATGTGATACCCATTCATCGTATGTCTAGAATAATTGCCTATAGCAATAACCTCAATGGTTTCAGTTGCTACCTTTCCTGTTGTTAATCCCTTCTCCACCCCCTGTTTTTGGCCCCCCCACCTGCCGTGGGGAACGGGCTCCTGGATAATGTTGCTGCACAGGTTGATTGTGAGGTTGTTGACGAAGGCGTTCTGACCTCCTGGGTAAAAAATCAGTGTCAGAACTAACCTCGTCCTCAACATACTGGTGCTGTGGTAAAGGAGAGGCATACTCATGTACAGGGGACTGTAAAACTTGTGGATTAAAGACATCCCTAAAACCCTGCTGGAACGGATTACCATTCCTGTAATTTGTTGGAGTGGGGTACTGCCTACCCTCCTGATATTCCCTAATGTCCCTGCTGAGTTTCCTGTATTTTCGGTTTAATACAGTATTGCATTGTAGGTCTATTTGTTTCCTCAAATCGTAATATTTTTGCTTTTCACAATCAATGGTAAACCTTAAATCAGTAGTAACAGTTTCATTCAGCTTAAAGATTTCTTGTTGTAAGGTTTTAATTTCACCATCATTTCTTTTAATTATAGCCCTAACAATGCCAAATCCACACTCATCAAATATCTTAACCAGTTCAGTGTGGAAATCACTCCCACTGATAACATTATTCGGGTATTTATGTACCCGCAACCCTTTAGGCACAATTTGCTTTTTAAGACATTCATGCAAGTAAAGGTTATCAAGTTCCAAGGTCTTATACCTATAAAGTTTTTGTTCAAATGACCTCATATTATCAGCAAAAGAAAAGGTGGCACATACATTACCATCATTGTTTTCATTAAACTGAAATACAGGCTTGTGTTGTACCCATTCAGAAAAGGTAGAACCTGCGTAAGCCCCAGAACCATGTTCGTTGTTCCCAGAGTCAATACCGGCATTATCAATGTTCTCCCTGAGGGCAGCGGGAGTTTTCAAAAAGTTAAATGTTTCCGTTTCTTGTGAAACCTCCGGTTTCCGTCCCATGCTTTTAGAAAGTCCTTGCTGGAGGGAACCGTGGTTTTGGAATGAAAGATTTGAAGTAGTTCCCGTTGCTCGGCCAGAACCGACTGTAATCCTTGTCCCAATGGTGTTAGTAACTGTACTAGCAAGGTGAGTTGACCCGTGAGTTGGCGTGTGTCAGCTGAAGTCAACTGAACACCCTCCTCCATACCGGCTCTGGAAGCGCCAGAAGCCGTGGACCCCAAACCTGCTTCTAAACTAACATTTGTTACTTTATTTTATGCTTTTGTGTTATTAATACTTTTACTATTTGTCATACAACTATTAAGTTGTTTTATTTGTTTGCAAATCAAGCTACCTTTATGATTAGGTTCTTTAACTTTAAACCTCTTCTGTATGACTCCCTTAATTTCCATCCCAAAGTGAGATGGGATCTTTACATGGATGCCCATATGTTTAACCTCTTGGGCTGTGTTCCAGCAGCAGCTCTCCCAATATTCTGACAATGGTGCTTCCCTATGAGAGCCATACAGATGAGCCTGGGAGCCATCACTGTTGCTAGAGGTGGCAGGTGGCAGGTGGCATTGCTCTGGTGAGTTACATTCCTAATCCCCTCCCTGCATATTAGCATTTATTCAAACGCTGAGCAATGAGGCATGGTCAACAAAAGCATCCCGTCATCTGGCCAGGGACACAAATGTTTGCTCACTCTCTCACTTCTGCTGCTAAAACCAAGACCCCTGCCCAACACCATGGCTAGCTTAGCACCACCCATCAGCATGTCATCCACTTGATCCACCTACAGGAAATGATGAGCAGGAAGAGCCTCATCATTCCTTCTCCTCCCCACCCTGCAAATTAAACCCAGGTCACATAGGCTTCAGTCAGGGCCTTATCTCTTTGTGCCGCGCAGCTGGAATCAAGCTGTTTAAATGCAAATGCCAAAATAAATATATATTTGTTGGGCTTTGTGCTTAGATTATGCCCAAAAAAAGGTCACTAGACCAATTAAACTGCCTACTCATAACATTTATAGATAAATAACTGGTAATCTCTAAGTTCCAGATGAGGCATACACCACATTCCCTCTTACTGTCATTAGCACTGCCACCAATAAATTAATGTATGATATAAGAAAACTACGTTTGTTGACTGTGAGAAGGCTTGTTCCTTAGTGTGTTACTTCTGCTAAACAGGGCCAGAACTCTTGGTATTCAACATTTTCCTGCCAGTGACAAGTTATGCAGAGCAAGTGCATCTGTGAAATATATATATATATATATATATATATATATATATATATATATATATATATACACACATACATACACACAGACACACACCTATGTGGCTGAAATGCAAATTTATCAAGTGTATGTTGTCTAAACATATTTGTCAAATAAAATTCACATCAGCTATAGAACGGTGGATATTTTTGTCAGCATTAAAGTCACAGAATACAGGGTTTAAGGAGTTTTACCTTTTTGCTGCTATTGTACGATCTCAGAGTCAGTAGATATTATATATATGTGTGTATACACACACACACACATATATATATATATATATATATATATATATATATATATATATATATATATATAGGCGTGGATAAAATGATCAGAATTCCCAAATGCTAATATCTGTTTTGCCAACTCAGTTTGGTCAACAAAACATATGGTTGCTAGGTGTGGGATATCCACAGTCTCTAGGGCTGAGGAATTATACATTCCCAGAGTTAGTGGCTGTGGGATTTAGAGGATGCAAGGGTCTTCTCCCTGCAAAAAATGGTGTTTCTACATTTTTATTGTTGAATAGTTGGCATGCTGAGAGGATATTCTTCACGCTTGCACAGTGACATGTCGATATTTGTGTTGTCGACCTTTTGCTATCAATGTTATTGATGTTACGATCTAAGTGAGTAGAACATTTTTTTATATATATAGAGAGAGAGAAAGAGATACATACACATACATATATGTGTGTGTGTGTGTGTATGTATACATAAATATATTTATAGAGTTTTACATTTATGCAATTATACATACAATTATAAATGTTTTAGAAAACAAATGTAAAATTAGATATATAGTTGTAGTAAATTGAAAAGGTGCACAAAGAAAGGAAGAAAAGGGGAACACAATTAACAGAGAGTAGGGATAGAAAGATATGTAAATATTTACATGGAACCATTCGTTAGATTCACAGCAAGGCAGTTGTAGAAAAAACAGCATGTACATGAGGAAGTACGTGTATAAGCGATATTAGGAGGAGTTAGGTAGGTAGAATGCAATTACATTTCCAATTTTGGGAGAGGTGGGAGTGGAGCCGGGATTTGAAGAGTTCAAAGCTTGTAGTGATTCTTAGCAGGGGTGGGAGGGAGTTCCATTTTTGGCTACTGAATAGGATAGGAGAAACTGGCCAGAGGCACGTTTTGGTTTATATACAGAAAGTAGATTTTGTTGGGCAGATCTAAGGGGTCTGTGTAGAGTGCAGAATGGTAAGATATTAGTAAGAGTAGGGGCTGCAGTAGGTTTAATGATTATTTTGTGGGCTGTAGTAAGTTGAAGGTAGACAAGGTGGTTAGGAAGCTCTAGCCACTTTAGCATGTGGAGAGAGGTGCAATGATGAGAGGAGTGTTTAGATTTAGTAGTGAATTTAGCAATTTTGTTGTAGCAGATTTTTAGTTTTCAGGAGATGGTAGTAAAAAGATTGGTTAGAAGTGGAGTACCGTACAATAGTGATGGTAGTAAATAGGTAGAGGCTAGAGTTTGCCTTGTAGATGGAGAGAGAAAGTGAGCATTTCTGTATAACATACCTAGCTTCTGATGGTTTTTTTTTATATTAAGTTGGACATGTGTATCGAATTTTAGGTGTTCATCAATAGTGACCCCAAGAAGTTTAGCAATGGGGACAACTTCTATAGTGGAGTTGGCATGGCTGATGATATTGAATGATTGCTTGTCAAGTGTGAGGGTTTTTGAGGGAGAGAAAATAAGGATTTTGGATTTATTGGCATTAAGTGAGAGATGGTTTTGAAGCATCCAGTGCTCAGTAGTTGTAAAGGCCAATTGGGTTTTTGCCTGGAGCTCAGAGAGACTAGGAGCAGAGCAGACTAAAATGGAGTCATCTGCATATTGCACTATTTTAGTGTTAGGAATGGCAGTGTGAAAATCACTGATAAATACATTAAAGAGCATTGGTCAGAATATGGACCCCTGGGGAACACCGGTTGGGGTAGGTAGGAAGGTTGAAGTACCAGTTTGCCATTTCACAGCCTGGGATCTGTTAGAGAGATAACTGTGGAACCAGATAAGGCAGTTCTGAGAGAGATTGAGGTTAGAGAGATGATTCAGAAGGTGGGTATGGGAGATGGTGTCAAATGCCTTGGATAGATCTAGGAGGACGGTGGAAACAATTTCACCAGAGTCACGAGCATGGTTTACTATGTCTAAAAAAGAGAGGAGAGCAGTTATTGTACTATGGCCAGGACAGAAGCCATGTTGGGTAGGGGTAAGGAGTTGATTATTGATGAGGAAGGGCATGAGTTGGAGATGGATGCATTTTTGAAGGATTTTTGAGATTGGGGAAAGAATGGCTATGGGCCAGAAGTTAGAGATGTTATTATTTTTGCCTCCTTTGTAGAGGGGCACGAAAAAGGCAGCACGCCACAATTTGGGGACATACGATTCCTGTATGGATATATTGATGAGAATGGTGATGGGGATGGCAATACCATCTGCGGCAAGCTTTAAAAAGAGTGAGGGAATATTGTCAGGGGCCTTGGAGCATGGCTTAAGTTTGGAGAGAAGCTTTTTGATGTAGGAGGTTGAGATGGGTTTTAGATAAAAAGTGGGGGGGGATTGGAAGTGGAGGGTTGAGGAGTGGAAGGGGAAGTTGGATTGAGTGGAGGGGAGGAGATGTGGTTGGGGAAGGTCTTAGTGAGTTCAGCTACAGAGTTAGTAAAAAAGGAGTTGAAGAGGGTAGCAATTTCTGTATTAGTTTTTTTGTTGTCAGGGCAGGGACTGGTTTTGGTACCTGGATGCAAAAGAGAGTTAATGGAGTTCCAGAATTGTTTTGGATTTTTGGAGTAGGTAGACTGAAATTTAATGTAATATGATTTTTTTTAATCTTTTGTAACATGCTTTTTGGTTAGGTTGCGGAGTTGTTTATATTTTTGGAGGGTAACAGGGTGTTTATTTTTGTCATAAATTTTCCAGGTTTTGTCTCTTTGTAGCATAAGTGTTTTGGTGTCTTTAGTTAGCCATGGCACAGAGTTAGGTTTTATTTGTTTTGTTCTAGGTGGGGCTTGGGTGTTTAGGATGCTTAGGAAGGTCACGTTGAAGAAGTCTATGGCTTTATCTAGTGGAAGAGTTTTTAGGTTGTCCCAGTTCGTTAGTTTAAGGGTTTCGGAGAATATAGAAGGGTTAAAATTTGTAAGATTACGAGTATGGGTATATTGGTGTTGGTGAGGGGAGGAGTGGGTAGCTCGGTGAATGATGGCTGGGAGATGGTCACTCATGGTGTCTGGTAATAAACCAGAGTGGGAAATTTTATTAGGGTGGGAGACTAAGATCCAGTCCAGAGTGGACCCTGGGGGGTTGTTTCTATTAGGTCTGGTAATACCATTTATTAGGTGAGTGAAATTAAAAAGATTGATAGATAGGGAGGGATTGTTGTTATTGATTTTATTCCAGTCAATGTTCACATAACCTAATATGTATGTCTCAAGCTTAATGTTAGTGAGACCCATAGTAGAATGTTTTCTAGAGTGGTAGTATTATTTCCAGGGGGGATATAGATGGCCATAACACAAACAATTTTATACTTATTCAGTTTGAGATTTCCTATGACTAGTTTAGCGTTGTTGAACTGAGGAATAGGGTTTTGGTAAGGAGAGAGATTCAGTAGGCTAGTATAGATTAAGGCTACTCCTCCTCCTTTTTTATTTTGGCGGTCACATCTGAGTGCTTGAAAGCCAGGGGGTAAAATCTGAGAATCAGTAATGTGGGGTTGTAGCCATATCTCTGAGACTGCTACTATATCTGGTGTAGTATGATTTAGCCAAACATGGAAGAGTGCTATTTTGTTTTTTACACTGTGGTGTTAATGGTAATTAGCTTGAGGTATTTGTGGTTGGTACTGTTTGGAGAGATCGGGGGAGTGTGATTGCTATTAGTCTTTGGTCCAGGGTTGGGGTGAATGTCTCCTGCTAGGACAAGCCAGTTAGAGGAAGAGGGAAGCAGGACCTTTGGTTTGCAAATTATAATTTGTGAGAAGATAAACATCACTTTTGGAGTATGATGCTTTGTTGAGTAGGCTAGAAGTTTTAGCTTAAAATAGTGAAGTGGGTTAGGTTGTA
Source organism: Protopterus annectens (assembly GCF_019279795.1). NCBI lineage: Eukaryota > Metazoa > Chordata > Ceratodontiformes > Protopteridae > Protopterus > Protopterus annectens. The sequence goes on from NC_056737.1 coordinate 311,433,395, forward strand.
CTGGTGAGGGGGATATGTTGTGAAAGTGGGAAGTGATGAGGTTGGGATGGGTGAGAGTAGTAGAGGTAGGGGAAAGAAGGGGGTAATTTGAAAGAGGAATAGGAGGTGGCATTGAAGACAGTTGTTAGGAGAAGAATGCTTATTGAGGAGATAAGAAAGTTCTGTGGAAGTGAAGGATTCATTCTTAATTAGGGTAGAGTAAGTTTGGAGGACATAGCAGGATGATAGGTGAGTGTTTAAGTGATGCAGAATAGGAGTATATCTGAGAGTACAGGAATGAAAAGGCTACAGATAGGAGAGGGATTAGTTAATTGATGGATGCTGGGAGGGGGAGGAGTAGAGATAGGATTGGCTTAGGGGAAGGGGAGGAGATACAGGGTTAGAGTAAATGTAAGTGTACTGGGGATGGGTGGGATATGGGGGTAGGGTAGGGTAGGGGAGCAGAGCGGGGCAGAACCAAAGGATAGACACAGCAGGGTGATGGGAAAAACAATCAGTAAAGTTGAGAGTAAGTATAGAGGAAGGTAAGCAGGGTGGTAGAGGAAGGGTTGTGTAGATGTTTGTAAAGAAAATAGAGAGGCTGTAGGATGAATATGGACTGGGATATGAGTGAAGAAGAAGAGGAGAGTGACAGACTAAGGGTTTTAATTCTATAAGTGGAAAATGGTGAGAGTAGGTGTTAGAGACATGTGAAGACTGCCATCTATTGGTCAAAACTTGACATAGCACAGAGTGGTGACCACAGGAGAAGGCTGGAGGTAATAAGAAAATCAGAAAGGCTTGAAGAAAATATTGCTACTAAAAGGCTAGGATAACGTGGGAGGGGGGGTTCAGAGAAGAAGAAAGCAAATCAGAGGGGGGTATGGCTGCTGGCTATTCTGGTGGGTTTACACTACAGACCTAGCAAGTTAGTCAACAATAGCATATACATGTGAAGGGAGGTAGAACCTTCTTAGACATACTTTCTTTAGTTATCTTGGAGTACAGTTCAAGGAATACTTTAGTTTTCCACGATGGAGTAGGACAGACAGGGTATGGTAGTTGAATTTTGTTGGTCTTGGATGTCCAGCGGGGCACGACCAGTAGCAGAAAAGATTAGGTAAAAGTAGTGTAAACAGCGTTTAGTATTGTTAGTGGTGCAATCCCTCTGTCTTAATCCCTTAATATATCCAAAGTAGAGTATAGTTACTTTCGCCTTTATCTCCAAATCCACATTCCCCTCTTTGATTCGTTTCAAATGCAGCTATAATGCACATAAACCGTAAGCTTCATACAACCTTCCCTTACTACTGCCCTTGTGACCGAGATCTCCAGAAAGCAGAGTGATGTCAGCATCTACTAAACATCTTGCCACCTTCTGCTAAACAGTTCTATACAGTTAAAACATTACAGATGATAACAGTCACTCTCATCATACATGATGTAGACATTGCCCAAAAAAGTAGCATGTAGGTAGTGCATTGTGTGACATTGACTGTAATAGTAGAAGCAAAATAGAATGTTAGTTTCAGTTAGGAAAATAGCAGCCAGAAAGTTAGTTATTCAGATAGAGAGTGAGAGAGAGTTAAGAAGAACAAAAGCAATAAAGCCTGAGCAGTACCTTAAGGATATGGTATAGAAGCAGAGAAGGAGTTAGAAGAGCCTTAGGATCTTGCAGTCTGTGAGGGATTGAAATGTGACAGAAAGAGGAAGACCTGAGCATTAGGCAGGCTTTATGTAGGAGCAGAGCCATGTATTTTTGAGATGATATTTTAAAGATGCTTTGAAATGGGTTAATGCAGGCATAGACCTGTTAGCTATGGGTAGTGAATTCAAAAGTATAGAGACAGGGTATGAATACAGAGAGTGACCAGGTGTTCTTGTGGGTTTTGTGATAGCCAAGAGATTTTTGTCTTCTGATCGTAAGGATCGATTTGGTGTATGTAACTATAACAAATTTACACAGATAACAAACGTACACACATGCTTTACTATTTAGTCAGTACTGGCACTACAAGAAATGCCTACACTGCTGATATACTCTGAAAGATAAGAAGCATTACACATCTACTAAAACTTCTAGCAAACACCAACCCATATCCCAAACCAAATCACAAACAACTAACATAAGTACACATATGCATAAACATATACACTCTCGTAAATATTCACTTGCACATACCTACATTTGTGCATCTGCATATGACCAAAAAAGGTTTGAATACATGTGTATTTGCACAAAGAGAATGCAGTCATACTCATAAATATAAATAAATAAATTGCACACACACACAAACACACACACACACACACACACACACACACACACACACACACACACACACACACACACACACACACACACACACTTTTGCTCTATTTACAGCTGTGCACACTGAGATACAGCAGTTTCTCTGCTCAGTACAGGTCTCTACACTGTACCCTTAAACTTGCCCTAAAAAAGTCTGCCAACTCATTACACTCTCAGGAAATATGTTGCCAGTTACCGCTTTCTTTCCCATTGCACCTCCTACATTTGCTGTCTACCTGAAGAAAAATTATTTGGAGTCTACGTGGGGTATACAAATACGAGTACCGAGTAGTCCCATGACTGGAGGATCTCCCTGGTCAACCTCATTAAGAAGCTGAGATCCCTCATAAAATCCTCCAAAGCTAGTTACAAAAACAAAATTGCCACTGACTCTAAAGACAGCCACAAAGCATTCTATAGCTGTGTCAAGAATCTCAATGGGAACACTCAGATCTGCTCTGAGTTACAGCACAATGGCACTAAATATACAGAACCAACTGATATTGCCAACATCCTGGCAGATAGGTTCAGTGCTAACTTTACCCCCCTCTCACCCCTTAGAGGGCCCATCTCTATACTGGAAGAATGCAAAGTTCCTATAATTACGGCTGCAGAGGTAAAAAACACACTCTCCAAAGCCAAGAACACAGCATCCATGGCACCTGACAATATCCCAGGCTGCGTTCTACATGATCTACAGAATGAACTGGCACCCTACCTAAGTACCATGTTCAATCATAGCCTCACCTCAGGCTTTGTACCCACTGAATGGTGCACCGCGATGGTTATCCCACTCCACAAAGGGGGAGCCATGATGGACCCCGGGAACTACCGCCCCATTAGCCTAACGAGCCTGGTCTACAAGGCCATGGAACATATCATCTTGGAACTCATAAGCAAAGACATTGGTAATCTCCAAACTCTGGACCCTACCCAGTTTGGATTTGTAAAAGGCAGATCATGTCTCCTAAACCTGATTAAATTCTTTGAAGCAGTCACCAAAGCCATAGATGAGGGTAAAGTGGTTCACACAGCTTATCTAGATCTCGCCAAGGCTTTCAACACCATCCCTCACTCTGGAATTATAGATAAGCTCACTAAACTAGGTATAAATCCCTATGTCACAAGATGGGTTGTCAACTGGCTCACGGGCAGAACCCACACTGTGAAAGTAGCGGATTCCAAATCCGACTTCAGACCAGTGACAAGTGGAGTACCACAGGGTTCAGTCCTGGGTCCCCTCCTGTTTGGTATCTACTTCTCTGAAGTGCAGGCTAGCACAGAAGATCTTTGGCTAACAAAGTTTGCAGATGACTGCAAACTAGGAGCCATAATCGAAACTCTTAACGATGTGGACATTCTACAAAAGGGCCTCACTGAGACAGATACCTGGTGTCAAAGCCATGGCTTGAAGCTCAATGCCAAAAAGTGTATTGTCATCCCTTTGGTAAAAACTCTGTAAGCATGAACTACCACATAGCTGGTAGTCTACTTAATGCCAAAAATGTGATGAGACCTTGGGACACAGGTGGTCAGTAGTCTCTCCTTTGATAATCACATTGCCACAGTGGTCAGGAAATCCTTCTACATGGCTCATATCATCACAAAAGGATTCTCATCCAGAAAAAAAGAGGTCATTGTTCCCCCTCTACTCATCACTCATTAGACCCATTATAGAGTACAACGCCCCTTTTGGTATGTACCTCACAAGACATCTCCAACAACTGGAAAGACCACAGAAATACCTCACAAAGAGGATTACTGGCCTCAAACAGATGCCCTACGCAGACCGTTTCAAAAAACTACAGCTTTATTCCATCACATATCGCCTACTCAGGGGCGATCTCTGCCTAATATACAAAGCTATGTCAAACCCAGACTGTTGGACATGCTCCACTTAAAGAAATCCCAATCCCTCCGAGCTACAAGCTCTAGGGACCTAAACCTTGTCACCACAACAAACAGAACATGCTGGAGGGATAGATTCCTGTCCCTGAGACTTCCCATACTCTGGAACAGACTACCTATCTATGTCAAACAGAGTTCCTCATTAGCACTCTTCAAGAAAAATCTTGATGATTGGATGGGTAATAGGAAATTCATCCCAGGGATCACTTCTGTGGCTCTGCTCAACAGGGGCACAGGAAAATAATTTTCTTGGGTGGCGAAAGCCAGGGTACATTTTTTGGCTAGGCTTATATAGGCCCTAGGGCCAATAGCCCAGTACCTACCTATGAACCTATGTAAACACTTTCAAGCAAAAATCCTAAATCTTCTAGACTTTGTTGCATATTATGTTTAATAATGACTTGTTTGAAAAATGAAGTAAATGGAATTATTTGGGAAAAAGTATCTACAAATACAAGACATGCATTACTTATAAACACAGGGCATGTTCCATCAGCAGTGTTAGTATATTACAAGATGTAGAACACATAAGATAGTATAAGATAGTATTAATGTTGTGCAAAACTATTCTTCTGGAACAGAATAGCAACGGCATTTCTCCACCTTGGTTAAATGCTCCAACATTGCTTCTTTGATGATGTCATTTAAAATTCTGTGCACCACTCAAGCATCAAACAGTTTCTTTAGTTGGTTCTCTCTTAGCCTACTTGTATGTGTGCATTTCTGTGACCTATTCAAAAATACATAAAGTGAATAGAAAAGTTTGTGTTCTTCACGGTAAAAGTACTTCCTGTACATATTCTTCAGTGACTTCTATCTTCCCCCCAACCTCTTCTTTGAACGCTATGCCTTAGGGTGCCCAAATCAATTCCTAACTGTAAAGAAACAGAGGTAGAGCAGCAATGCTTTTATATTTGTCTCATAAATATTTTGTTGTATACCTCTTTTGCTTAAAATAAGAAAGAAGTGGATGTGTACATACTTTCTGAACTCTTAGAAATGCAAAAAGAAATGCTGGCAGTTCTGTTTCCTTTATATTCAGCAAGATCAGCAGCAGCACAGGAAAGAACGTATTAGACACCATTTTGTACTGTATTTGTGACTGGGACTCCATTTTGTATTGCCTTTGTGATTCCCTAATTTGAAGTCATACTTCAGATGCATTGTGCTGTGAGAATGGGAATAGAGGGCACTTACTGATGACAAATATGTTGGCAGGGAAGGTTAGTGAGGTGATTCTGAACAGTGGTGTTCCCAGTAGTTGAACATAATGTGTGATAATAAAGCCACATTTCCACTCTTCATTTCCTCTCTCCTTCACCATTTCTATTCCTCTCACAGAATGTTATGTGAAATTAAATTTGGATGATGTTATGGCACCACCACATTTACCTCTATTATAGATCTGTCATACACAAGTACCAAGAGATCTGCACTCTTATTCCTCACAGAAAACACTTTTTGAGCATTTCACTATATTCCTACTGGTCTTTTATTTAACTATACAGAGTCTGACATGGAAAATCTAGTGGTTGCAATACTGAGCAGTTGACTGGAATTGATGACACAGAGCTTTTATTTATGCTGGCACTGCTGCCAGGACAAAGTTAACTTGTTAGTCTGTGATCTGTTCATTCTGGTGTTTGGTGTAATAAACTGCTATTTTCTTTCAGGAGTATTGTTTCAGGCAGAATGCTGTCTTATGAGTTTGGTCCTAAGATGACCCCAATCTTTTTGTAAGGGTGAGATTTCCAATGGCTGAGGTTCATAGCATTATCTTTCTGTACTGATAGGTAGGGCCATCTGGAAGTTTGTTGGATTTTTCTTTGTGCTTTGGTGACCTAGACATTTTTTGGGTTGGGATATTGAATGTAATACTGATGCCTGGGAATCCTTTTCACTATTTCTGTTTGGATATATGTCTTGCTACGATGCCCACAAGTTATTAATCCAGAGAAAGAGGGATGAGGGCGCATTGTAGAGACATTCATCATAACAGAAGGTGCACAACTGCACTCCTGCCTCTCTGGTGACTCCCTTCCTCCATCCCTTAGTCTGGGCTATGTGTTTTATGTTGTTTTTTTTCTTTTTCTAATGCTGGCTATTCATGGCACCCGGGGATGGATATCACTGCCTGTTATTACTTGTGTGCACATCCGAATGCGTGTTTCTAGTCTTGTGTACCTTGCCTTGATTCATAGTCTAATGGATACCAAGGTGGGGGGGTCCTTTGGTTATTTCTTTTCATGCCAATACATTTTTATACCCTTCTATTTTCTTTGTTGCAGTAGAAGTTCTGAGATTTCCACATGCTATAGCCTATATAGCCCATGATCCTCCCAGGATGGAAGGGTCTCCTTGTAGGTTGACAGTGGGTTGACAGTGGGTAGTACTAGTGTTGAAAAGTGTCCAAAATAATTGATGTGAAGAGAACATCTATAGGTTATTATGTAGAGAGAAACAAAAGCGAAGTCAAAGATCTACATGATGGTAAGTATCTCAAAAAAGTATAGCTTTTGTCATATAAAGAAATACTTGGGGAATTAAACCTTTTCTCCCTTCAATTTTGAAGAATAAGGACTGATTGACTTTAACCTACAGTACTCAGCCTGATCCCACTCTGTTAATTTGTTTTCATGTAAATAATTTAAAAAGTGACTTCTTAAAAAGGCCAGCTCAGTTACACAACCCATTTGTCACAACAACTGTAAGATTTAGTATAGCTGCTGGAAATGAAGATTTGTAATAAATTGTCAAAGTTAGTCAGACAAGCCCCCTCAATGTATTCATTAAATTGTTTAACACGTACAGGACAGGCAATGTTCATATATGTGATCACGTTCTGAAAAGCTTCAAGAATATTTTTGGCCTGAATATTGTTTTACACTAAATTAAAACTGATTATAAAATAAAAATTGTGCAGAAAAAGTGTCACAATTTATCTTCTGCTATTCTTCTCATAAAAGACAATCAGTGAAAGAATAGACTATTATTATGAAATTAACAAAGAAATCCTGAACAAATGGCTTGATGAAAGTTAGACATATTTAATAGAAACTCATACCAACACCCACATAACAAAACATGACAGAACAAATGCTGACACATTTTATAAACCCTAGAGGAGCACATTTCTATTTGCTTCAAAGAGGACTGTTAAATCTTTCTTTATGTGGCATGACTGATTTCAATTCAGTGTTCTACTGTAACATTGTATCTAGCATGCCATGTATCACAGAGTAAGTATCATTAGGTCTTTTGTCTAGCAGTATGATAGTACAATGCAGTTATGTTCAAGGTAACATGGGATAAAGAATGATCATTTTTGTGAACAGCTGAGATAATCAAGGTTAAGAGCTGTTCATGGGAGCATTTGCTCTGTTTTCCAGATCACATATATGTTCTTAATTTGGAAAGCTACTGTACAGTAAATGTGCCTCAGTTTAGACAAATGTGCACATTGCTAACTCCAAAAGCAAGCATCTGAGTAGGTTGACTATATCTCAAAGAACTTCAGAGTGAATGGAGGAAGGGTGTGTTGAGTTTGATAGGCAGTAAAGACACATGAAAAGCATGGGTTTAGTAGTGATACTTAGCACTGTTACCTTACAAACACTAAACCTTAATTCTAGCTCTGTGATAAAAAATACAGTATTGGCAAGTGGACTAATATTAGTAGCAGGATATGCAATCAACAGCAAAAAGCTAGTTTATAACCTGTTTTAGTACCAAACAAATAAGAAATCACAAGTACATCAACATTATTACACATTCTGTTATGGCAAGCATCTGTGCTTCCACAGAGGATGTGGTCTTAGCTGCTTCATATGTGCTGTGTTTAATGTATGTATGTGTGTGTGTGTGTGTGTGTGTGTGTGTGTGTGTGTGTGTGTGTGTGTGTGTGTGTGTGTGTGTGTATGGGGGGAGGCACCAGCTGCACTGTGCTGTCATATCTGTCTAACAACAGAAAGAGATGATGTCCAATTCATAGTGAAGGTCTAAAGCCATTATGACTAGTCATAAACCACATAATACAGTTTTCCTTTCCTTCCCCAGCTCTTCCTGTTCTGTGGTCACTGAAGATCTGGAGACACATGTATACGTTGTCATTTCCTGTACAGAATTCCATGGCTTAATATTTTGGCTAATTTTCACATTACTTATTAACAATCATCTTGAAAAATATCATGACCCAAAGGTAGGAATATACATTTAAGTGAGTCTATTTCAACCAATAGTCCATTTATTCAAATAAGCAAAACTTGTTCCATGGTTGTGTGACCGCAGATTTGTTATATTAAATAAGAGGATGTAGGGGGGGTTGGTACAGGGTGCTTGCTCATCACTTGACCCAGGAGCACTATTTTTAAGTTTTGTTTGGCTATTTTTGGTCAAACAGTCTGTCAGACTATGAACAGATTAATTTAGTCATACTGCATCACTTTTTTGTTTCTCTCTCTCGCTCTCTCATTCCTTTGTGAGTAGCATGTTGGTTCATGCAATTTACATTTTCTTATTTTTTTCTAGGTTTTATCCCCTCATTTGCTGATGAACATCAACCCCTTCCTTTACAAAATGTTACTCACTCATTCCCCGGTGCACTTTCTGGTTACACCTCACATCACCCCATGGAGGAACCCTTATTGATCACTATTTGTCTGCTTCACTCTAATGTAATTGGTTTTAGGGCAAGAGCCATCCAGAAGAAAGTTTGCCATTCAGCAGTCATAAAAGGTGGTTGATTATTTTTTCTTGATATGTTTTCTTGATATGTTTATTGGTCTCCAAGCCGCGGTGGTACAGCGGTAGCGTTGTTGCCTCACAGCAAGAGGTTCTCCTGTTCGATTCTCGGCTGGAGTGCCTTCTGTGTGGAGTCTGCATGTCCTCCCCGTGGTTGTGTGGCCCCTGAAAGACATGTGTGAATGGGCGTGCCTTCGCTGAAGGTTGGGCGTAGGGCTGGCAACTCAGCACCATAAAAATTGACTGCCAGTCATTAGTGGACCAGAGTTCCACTGTGGCGACCCCTAACCAGGAAAAGCCGAAAAGACAAACAAAAAAAAAAAAAAACATATGTTTATTGGTCCCCATGGCAATCTGATATCCACAATGCTGCTCCTGTGGCATTAGCATGCTCCCCTATGCATGTACTATAAATTAGCTACTCACTAATGTATGATTTGTTGAATAAAGACATGTTAACAATCTCTGGAGTCTCATGCATCTAAAAGGAGCCAGTAATGCAAGGGACAGGCTGCCTCCTTCCCCTAGGATGGATGAGCTGGTGTCAGCTGCTTGTCAGCCACACCACTACCTGGACAGTTAATCAAATGCAGGTAATCTGGGTTGCAGAAATGAGTTGCAAAGAACAAAAGTAGTCCTTCTTAAGGGTCTGTGGAATGTGTGTTAAACTAAATCAGAATATGGAGGACTGCTACCTATTTACTTCAGTCAGCAACAAACTTATGGTGTGGAGAAAAACTCTGAAAAATGGGGTGGCTTAGCTGGATTAACCCTGTTGACAAAATGTAAAATACTTCCAATCACTATGCATCACTGGAGGTATGAATAGAATAGTGACCCAACTAGCAGCAGTGGAGCAATTAACTAAGCAGCCCAGTTGTGCCACTATGTGGTCACTTGCAGATTCTACTTTCATGTGTTTAGTTTTATAAAGATTACTTATTAAAATCTAGCAAGACTGATACTCATTTTAAGACTAATTATATAAGGAGTCTCTTGCTAAGGTACCCTGTCTTCAATTTCCTTGCAAATAATGCATGAGAGGATATGGAGTCACATGACAGATTTTGCTGTACGTCTCTCTTGATTTGCTTAGCTGCAAAATCAGATTATTGTGCATTGTCATTGGGAAGAGAACTTGTGTACACTGAGGGATTGTGGGTAGCATGCAACTCTCTTTTTAAAGGTAGATGATGCTACAGATTTTACATGTTCATCTTTAACAGATTCCAAGGAAAGTGAGGATATGTGCCGTAAAGTTTTCTCCTCTCAGAATGATATTAGGTTAAAAAAAGAGGCATAAGTAATGATTCTTTTCTATATCCTTATGTTGTCAAGTAACTGATTATTTTTTCATTCTAAATATATATTTGTTATATTCCATATCACCATATAAACATTTACTAGTTTATGGCATATTCATTTCCCATTGGTAAGAATTTAATTTAAAGATGCTTTTAATTTAAAACCAAGGGTGCTTCATACTTGACAAACCTTTACAGTTTTAATAGAATATATTGACAAACCTTTACAGCTATAATAGAACAGCTGGTCACTTTTTTATGGCTTCAATTATTTAACTGTAGATGTCACTGAGTATGAAGCTTGGGTAACTTAAGCTGATCAGAATGGTTTCTGTCGATATGGAAGGCAGTGTAGCGCTATTAACAGATTCCATGGGTGTTATACTTTATTTCCAGACAACAGTAAGGTAATACTTTATTTCCAGACAACAGTAAGGTAAGCAGACACTCCTGCAGGATGTCTTTGACTTGTTACAGATCACCACCAAACAAAGGAAAGCCAACAAAGTAACTTACATTTCTACAACAACATGTAATATTTTAGCTTCCCCATAGATCAAGATTTTTAAATATCAATTCTTTAGCATGGATATCAAGACTTATGCCTAAAGTTTAGAAGTATACCAAGTGTATGAATAGCTATCATAATTTATGACATTTACAAGTACATACGCAGTTGTAACCCTTAATGTGCATGCTCTGTCTCTCTCTGTCTCTCACACGCACACACACACACACACACACACACACACACACACACACACACACACACACACACACACACACACACACACACACACACACACACACACACACACACACACACACACACACACACACACACACACACACACACACACACCTGGGAAAGGCTGGCACAGATTTACTGCCCCCCTCTGCCCGCACTATAGTATGGTAGTTACTGCCACCAGACACTCCAAAGCCAGCTTCTCTAAGGCTATTACAAGGGTACCCAAATATACTGAGCAAAATTAATATTAATACAAATGCAGTGTTTTGATAAATGCAGTAAGGCTTTCAGGAGGGGCCACAGAGTCACCAAATAGATATAAGTACTCTCAAAGGTTAAAATATTCTCCAAAGGACCAACAACAATAAAAAGTTTAAATATATTTAATAATAAAAGAACATTAAACTAACTATCTATTTATAATAAACACCAGAGTTCCAGTCAAAGGAAATATTAAAATAACACAGATGAATAGATTCACACAGATACAGAAAACAGTACTTAACTAATCTCACTATATTTTCCTGACTGATCTAAAGAATTATTATTCCCTGGTTCACTTACTAGAACAAGACAAGATGAAGTGGATGAAATATCTATAATAAACACCAGAGTTTCAGTCAAAGGAAATATTAAAATAACACAGATGAATCACAAAGATACAGAAAAACAGTACTTAACTAATCTTACTATATTTTCCTGACTGATCTAAAGAATCACTATTCCCTGGTTCACTTTTTAGAGCAAGGCAAGATGAAGTGGGTGAGAGATCCTTGTATTAGAAACAGTGTGCACTCCTCCATATTTTTCCCCAATATAAGACGTTGTCCCGTTCGATTCGCAGTTCGAGCGTCTTCTGTGGAGACATGCGTGAATGGGCGTACCTTTGTTGAAGGTTGTGCGTTAGGGCCGGCAACTCAGCATGTAAAAATCAACTGCCAATCATTAACGGAACAGAGTTCCACTGTGGCGACCCCTAACCGGGAAAATCCGAAAGACACAACAACAACATAATGAAGGGACAGGCTATTAGGGTGTCTAGACTTAATGTTACTGACCAAAGTTTCCATGAAGAGTTGGAATGTTTTATATGTAAATTTTGCCAACAGGGGATACAATGCCCAACAGATTAGACAGACCTGTGATAGCATATCTAAATTAAGAAACAGCACTGCACAGCCTTCTTTTTTTTTTGACATGCAAGGACAACATAAATCTGGAAATATGAAAATAGAAGGGGTAAAATACACTATTTTATAGCAATGATGTTGGATATATTAAAGTTATTAATAAACCTTGGGATTTACTAACCAGAGATGAGAAGTTAAGAAATCTAGTAGGTGAGAAACTAGTTTTAGATATAAAAATAAATATATGAAAAGGGTATTATGTGGTTATAAACAGGTTGAATATAATAGGTTAAGTCCCAATGAAGAGATGGCACTTCCATTTGTAATTGTAATTTTTGTCAGTATATTACGACACTACACCCTCTACTTCTGTATCTCCTCTCATGTCATCCCCTTCACCACCACCCTCCTAATACACCTCTCAATCCCCACCTTTTTCTATAAAACCCATACCTGTATCTACCATAAAAAAACTCCTTCAGAAACTGAAATCATGCTTCACTGCCGCTGATAACATTCCCTCATACTTTCTTAACATAGCAACCGAACCCATTGCCTTCCCCATCAGTATTCTACTCAATCGCTCTATTCAAGAAGGTTATGTACCCCAACTTTGGAAAGGCTTTCATTGTACCCTTGCACAAAGGAGTCAGTAATAACAATATCACAAACTTCCATCCTATCGCCATCCTATCCCCCATCTGTAAACTTCTTGAAAAATGTATCCCTCTAAAACTCCTACCTTGTCTTATAGACAATCACTTTACTAACTCCCACACAACATGGATTTAGACCCAGTCACAGCACTATGACTGCCCTTCTTTCCTTCCTTCCTAGAAATAGTGAACAAAGCCCGGGTCTCTGGCTGTACTGTATCTACTCTCCTACTTGATCTCTCTAAGGCCTCCGATACCATCTCTCACAACCTTCTCCTTGCTAAACTCTCTAAACTAAACCTATCCCTTTCCTCTCCCAACTGGTTCACCAGTTACCTCTCAAACAGACAACAAGCAGTGAAATGGAAAAAAGCCACCTCCTCATTCCTCCACACCACCACTGGTGTTCCCCAGGGATCCATACCCGGTCCCCTCTTCTTCAATATATTCATAAATGATTTCTACCACTCAATCCATAATGCAACTCTTATCCAATACACAGATGATTCAACTATAATCTGTTCTGCCACCTCCACCATCACACTCTTACAGCTAACTCAAGACATATTCTCTACCACTGAACAATGGATGATAATCAACTAACACTCAACACCTTAAAAAACAAACTAATGGTATTTACACCCTCTAAAACTACCACTATAGATAGAAACTCATTCTTTATCACCAGCCAGAGCAGCACATGTCTCAAATTGGTATCTAAGGCCAAACTATTAGGTGTCCACATTGACGACCAGCATAAATTCAACTCCCACCTACAAATAAACATTAAAAAAAACCTCCAGAAACTTGGCATGCTCTACCACTATAATCGCTACCTCACTCCTCCTACTAAGTTCACTCTCTCTACCACATTTCTCATTCCTTCTCTCCTTTATGGTGCCCTACTCCTAACAAATCTACAATCCTCTCTTAAGACAAAACTCTTCTCTTGCTATAATAAAATTGCCAAGTTTGTTACAAGCCACAAGTCTTCTACTAATCACTGTGTATCAATTCACAAACTAAGTTGGTTAGAACTGCCCAATTATCACACCTATACTCAACTTATTCATGCACACACACTCACTTTCAACCCCTCCCTCTGTCCCTCCCTTTCCTCAACCTTTAAAATGTACTTCACAGAAGGACTGTATAAACCCACTTGTCCCCATGGTAAAAAACTCCTATCCTTTGCACTTGCATGTCTCTGTAACTTCCTACCACCATCCATCCGTACCCCCACAAACCTCTCTTCCTTTAAAAAATTACTTCACTCACATCTAATATCTCAGTGCGAATGCTCCTGCTCTCACCCCACATAATCTCTTCTCTCTACATCTGTGCTAACTCTTTTACTTTAGTTTCCTAATTCATATATTGGCTTAGCAGGTACTAAGTCATTAGCAAATAACTACTTAGAATTCACAACTTGTACTAGTTCACTTCAGAAATTGTATCTCTAAATGCAATGTCTTTATTAGTATATGTACTTACTGTAACCTAAAACTTTGATTGTAATTTGTTTTTTTGGTGCTTTTCTACCCAGGACTCCATTGAAAATGGGTTCTTCTTGGCCCAATGGACTATCCTGGTTAAACCAACTGCAAATAAATAAATAAATAAATAAATAAATAAATGTCAGCTTCCAAGAAACAGACTGCCTTGAGACTTCTGTCTCTCATATGGTATTAAAACATCATTTTGTCCTAGATTACAGAATGACATCACATACATCTGGTCATCTGATTCTGCTTCCCATGCTACTCACATTGCTAGAAACTGAACTAGAATTTAGCACATATGTGTTACCATACACACAGACAGAGCTTTGTTGAGATGTGTTATAGCATCTGGAAGATATAAAACCATTTCAAACTTCTACCCTTCCTGAGGAGCAATTAGTTCACTGCTAAAGACAATACATAAGGCTTCCTAGTACTTGATTTCACAGACATTTCATTTTTGGCTACAGTCATAACTGTAAGATACAATCGTTATGACCTAAATTAAGTACTTTCATTTCTTACTATGTTTCAAAGTTAGCTGGATTGAGATTAACCTCTTCTCTTCCAGTGGCCTTTGTTAAAAACATATACATTTAATCAGTTATAATATAGTCAAGACTCACTGTTGGCATATTTTTAACACAAGTAGCTTTACAAATACAATTTTTAACACAAGCATCTGTACAAATCAGTTTGATGTACAAATGACTTATAATTCTTTACAGAATTCCAGCTAGCTGTACTGGCATATGGTAGCTGCTCTCCTGAGGTGCCATTCCTCTGTTGACATTAAATCAAGTTCCCATCTGCCTGAAATGATAGTAGGTGATTTGGATGTAAAAAATGCAATGGTACTTCTCAAAAGAATAAGGTTAACTTGATAAAAATACATCATTTTCAAAACAAAGTTCTTAACTTATATAAAGAAAATCCAGAATTTACCACATACTGTTCATCATTTCTACAGCCTAGGAAAGTTTATCCCATGTTTACACGGTGAAAACAAAAACATCAAAAGTGCTGTCCTGACTAAACTTCCAAAAGTATATGTAAATATTATTTTAATTATTCTTTGAAAATAGGATATAGGCCTAATAGGACTAATCCAGTCAGCAAACATAAATGTAAATATAAACACAAATTAGAATCATAACTGAAACAGGGTACTATTAAGCATGCAGACACTTACTTATAGTTTATTATTTTTAATGCATTTTTTCATGTAAGAAGTGTGACAAAATTAGTTCTGTGGGTCGCTTCTGTAATATAGACATAATCAAAATGGGACCCTCCTGGTTAACAAAAATGTAATAGATGAATAAATAAATAAACACGTGAAGAAGATATTGCAATAAGCACAGCCGGATTTCAGTTATTTTATTTGAAATTAAACCAAAAGAGTTTTTTAAGGGTCATAAAATATGAAGTCATCTTATAGAATGAAAATCAGATTGGAACAGTCATTAAAAGAAAACAATGCTTTAATGTCCTTCAATCACAATGTATGCACTACTGTAAGAAAGTCCTTTTTCATTGCAGAGCCTATTAGTATTTGATACTTATTAAGCCAGTCTTTGAGTTTAATGCTTACTTTGGCATGTACCTGTCCAGACACTTAACACAACATGAACAACCACAATCATACCTCTCAACATCTTAAAACAAACAATCTGGACAAAGCCAAGAATAGTGTGGGGATAAAGGCCCCAAAACAGGGACAGATTTTAAATATTGATCTTACAGGTGCTAAAATAAAAGGTTTTGTGTTTCCTTGGATTTTCTGAGGGATATAAAGTCTGAAGCTAAAAAGTCTGTCATTACTTAATGAATTTAATAATCACTGATTTGCCAGAAAATCACACATTTTATGAGGAACAGGCCCAAAATATGAGTTGAAAATCTGAACACTTGAGAGCTATGACCACAATGCTTTCGCACCAAGATAATCAAGGACATAAATCATAGAAACTACACGGATCCTGTCCTCTCAGATCGACTGTACATCCACAAGTCCAACGGTGGCTTAAACACCCGATTAGGAGATCTAAACGCTTCTGGAACATAAATTGAACACATTGGATGGACAGATATGTATGACGGAGAATACCATTTCTTTTTAATCATCTTCCTTTCCACATAAAACAAAGTATTACCCTTACTCTATTCAAATATAATCTGGACGAATGGGTGGGAAACCACAAATTCACCCAAAGTTAACACCCTTCTCCCCTATGGATAAGGGTAACATACAAATGGTCTGCCCAAATTTTTCATAGTAATGCAGGGCTAGGCTTCTAAACATCCTCATGGATCAATAGCCTACTAAGTACCTATGAACCTATTAACCAATGAATAAATGCCAGATAGATGATATTTTATTTCAAAAGATTTGGCTAATTTCAACTGAAACAGTCATAACCGTGAACATAATGACTGCCTATGATACAGCACAAGTTTCATTAGAAAACCCAGGGTGTAATAGTCTTCACAAAGAATGAAAGGGTAGTAAAGTATTAACATGTTGCTGAAAGCCATAGAAATCAGATGCTGTTCTGGCCCTTTAAAGCAGAACTTCACTTATGTAATGTCTATGCCTCTGATTCAAGCAAGTATTTCTTTAAAGAGGTATTATGCACACTACAACCTTACATATTAATTCTTGGGGTTGACCTGAAAGAGGTAATCATATGCCAAAGTGAGACTCAAATTTCATTTTAACAAAATATATTTACCGAAAACAATATTGTCAAATAAACCAAAAATGCTGTTGTTATATTAAGGTTCTTATTAATCTCTCCCTCCGAAAGATTTAACACAGTGGATTACGGAGTCCTAATTAATTATTTGAACACCACATTTTGCTGTTCACAGATACTCTTGCAGAGATTTTCCCCTCACCTGCAAAGCTCACAGATGACTTTTGCCCATTAGAAAGAGAACAGCCTGATGCAAAGAGTGTGAAGTAATCAGCAGCATGATGGCCTGCCTTTGTTTCATGTTAGAATTAAATTGGGCAGTTAGGGGAATCATTGTATGGAGATTAGAGAATGGCAAATTGATCTGTCACAGTGCCGTGAAAGGCATGTGAGGGATAATGTGAACCATGAAAGTGTGAAGAAGGACATGCTTTCCTTGTCCTTCTCAAACATGAGGGCATTGTGTTTAATTCAGATGTGTTACAAACCACATGCAAATTCACTGTCTTAAGAGTCCTACACATCATATGTGATGTTTTTATTATAGTACATGCTAATAGAGTATCATAGGTTCTTGCACAGAATTTCATTAATCTTCTGTATTTATTTTTTGCCTAAATATATATTTTGTTTGGTATTATTTGCATACATTGCCTTGCAAACATTTTGAGAAGGCGCAAACTGTTTCTGTTGATTTAAACAATAAAAGATTTCTGCAGATATACTGGAGAAGTGATGCAACACTTGCATTTGCACAAATCTCTCAAATGTTCCTGATTTTGCTTCATATTTTTGATCTGTTTCTCAGAAAATGGTTTTCTGGAAACTTTTTGAGGGCTACGGTCAATAAATAATGAAAGACATTTGAGTGTCAGCATTGATATACTTCAAAAAATGCACGCTAATTTAAAACCTGCTATTCTAGCAATTTTCTAAGTATATAAGAACAATATTTAAGATCTGGCTCTGATTTAGGGGCCTTTGCATCTCATTTGTTTTGGGTCTGTCCAGATTTTTTTTTTTTGAGATAAGAAGATGAGAGTTATGCATTAGCAGTGATGTTAGTGCTTTAGTGCTTCAAACATGGGTGCAAACAGTAAGGTAATGCTATTTTAGATATATATATATATATATATATATATATATATATATATATATATATATATATATATATATATATGTCTGCCTTCCTGAAAATAAACTTCTGCTTTTATGAGTCTATTTTCACAGGCAATGTTGCGAAAATATATTTTATATTACATTACAATACTCAAGGGTGTATTTCTTAGTTCTCTGAGCAAGCTTTAACACTGAAACTAGACAGTTACTACTGCAACCTACATATACTGTTCAGGTTTGTTTTACAGTGAATAAATAATAGTAAGTTGACTGTTTTGGCTTTTGGAAATTTTGCTATGATCTTACCTCTTATTGCAAGAAATCTGGACTAAGTCAAAACTAATGGGGGGACAAAAGCCTCAAAATAGGGACAAATTTTAAATATTGCTCTTATAAACTTAGAAAGTTGCTAGAATAACAGGTATTGCATTGGCATACATGTTCTGATGGATGTGAAGTCTGAAACTCAAATGTCTGTCATTATTTACTGACTTCAGTCCTCAATGATTTGCCAGAAAAACACAAATTTTTATGAGGAACAGACCAAAAATATTAGGCCAAAATCTGGAGGTTCTGTAAAAATCTGGACAGTTGTTAGGTATGTCTATGACTCTGTCCTGTAGACAGTCCCTCCATCCTTCCTTTTCCAGTCCCTCATTCCCTGAAGAATGTTACACTGGGTTACTTGAAGAGATAACTAAAAATCAGGAAAATAATAACAAAAACAGTTTCTGAGTGCTATTATTATTTTATTATTCATAATGGCAGAGGCATCAGAGTTCGTCATTTCCAAGTTTTGAACAGAGAACCTTATGAATGGGACCGAACTTCCCCATACTTGTGTCAAGATGTGGATGCAGGCTGAGAGCTTTGTAGCTTCAGCAAGAGAAGCACTGCAGTCAGTCTGACTCAAGCATATTCTGAGACTTAGGAGGATAAGAGCATTTATGTTTAGCATTTAGACTAAACTTATAATAGAACTGTAGGCTGATACCCATATTCCATTGTACCATGCAGCTTTAAAATATAGCAATACTGAAAATATGTTCATAGGTTCATAGGTTCATACTAGGCTATCTGCCCGAGGGCATTTATAAGCCTAGCCCATAGTTTTGTGGCTTACGCCACCCCTTTAGTTTGGAGAAACTATGCCCATTATTTTGCTGTGCCTCTGTTGAGCAGTGACACTGAGGTAACCCCTGGGGTGTATCTGCGATCTCCCATCCATTGGTCAAGATTCCTCTTGAACAAGGCCAGCGAGGTGCTCTGCCTCACATAAACCGGGATTTTGTTCCACAGCATAGGGAGTCTTTGGGTGATGGATCTATCCCTCCAGCACGTCCTATTAATAACCGTGTTGAGGTTTAAGTCTTCCGCCCTTGTGGCTCTGAGGGATCTAGATTTTTTGAGATGAAGCATGTTCATCAAATCTGGGTTTGACATGGCCTTGTATGTCAGGCATAGGTCACCTCTGAGCAAGCGGTAAGCAACTGAATATAACTGGAGTTCTTTCAGTCGGGCAGCATAAGACAGATTTTTGAGACCCTTTATCCTTTTGGTGAGGAACTTTTGTGGCCTCTCCAGCTGCTGCAAGTGTCGGGTCAGATACATTCCGAATGGGGCATTGTACTCGATCATTGGTCTGATGAGTGATGAGTATAGGGAGACTATGACTTCCCTTGATCTAGATGTGAATCCTTTCATGATAAGGTGGGCAATGTAGAAGGTCTTCCTAACTACTTTTGCAATATGAGTGTCGAATGAAAGGCTACTGTCAACCTGGGTTCCCAGGTCCCTAATAACTTCTTCTGTGTTCAGGGGATTGCCACCTATATGGTAGCTAGGGGTAACCTTATTTTTCCCGAAGGGTATGACTATGCATTTCTTGGCATTTAACTTTAGGCCATGGCTCTAGCACCAGTTATCTGTTTCTGTGAGACCCTTCTGAAGGATATCTGTGTCGGATGTGTTTTCAACTACGGCGCCCAGTTTGCAGTCATCTGCAAACTTTGTCAGCCATAACCCTCTTGTGTTTGCTTGTACTTCAGAAAATTAGATGCCAAACAAGACTGAGCCCTGTGGGACACCACTTGTGACAGGCTTTGAGTCTGACATGGCGCCAGCAACTCTGACCCTGTGGGTTCTGTCACTCAGCCAGTTTGCAACCCATCTTGTAATGTATGGGTTTACATTTAAGTTGATGAGTTTTTCAATGATACCCGAGTGAGGTATTGTATCAAAAGCCTTTGCCAGGTCTAGGTAGGCTGTATGGACTGCCTTTCCCTCGTCAATGGCCTTGGTGACTGTTTTGAAAAAGTCAACCAAGTTTAAAAGGCATGATCTGCCTTTGACAAAGCCAAACTGGGTTGGATCCAAAGTCTGCAAGTTCCCTATGTCTTTATTTATGAGATCCATTATGATCCTCTCCATGGCTTTGCAGATAAGGCTTGTCAAGCTAATGGGACGGTAATTTCCAGGGTCGGTGGAGGCACCGCCTTTGTGGAGTGGGACCACAGTCGCTGTGCGCCACTCCCTGGGTATGTATCCGGAGGTGAGACTAAGATTAAACAGCTGTCCTAACTGTGGGTTTAATTCCTCGTTGAGTTCATGGAGCACACAGCCGGGGACACCATCAGGTCCCATGGATGCTGTGTTCTTTGCCTTGGAGAGAGCAGTTCTCACCTGGGCGTTAGAGATGTTTGGGGGGCTACAATCATTTGGTATAGATATCTCTCCTTTAGGGGGGGGGGAGAAGTTTGCACTGAACCTGTCAGCCAGTATGTTGGCAATGTCTGTAGGATCAGTAATCTTCACATCATTTTGAACTAATTCTGAGCATATCTGGGAGTTTTCTCCTAGGTTTCTGACATAGCTAAAGAATGCCTTATGGTTGTCTTTAGAGTCCTTAGCTATTTTTTTTCTCAAAATTAGCTTTGGATGATTTTATGAGAGCTCTTAGCTTTTTACTTATAGTGATCAGCGGTGTCTTACCTTTTAAGGATTTTGCTCTATCTTGTAGTAGCTTTCTCCTTTTGTTGTAGAGTTTGTTTATGGCTGGGGTCCACCAGACTGGACACTTGCCTTTGGTACAAAGAGTCTTTGTTTTGCTTGGGATTGCCTGATCCATGCAGCCTGCAGGTGCTGGTAGAAGGCATTTGTAAGTGATTCAGCGGTTTGAGTAATGTTAACCGGCTCAGGGGCCTTAAAGGAGACCACACTAGTCTTTAGAAGTGTGAAGTCGGCTTCGAGAAGTTCTTTACTGTGGTCTTTTTCATTTCCGGTGGGGGCGGGATGAGGACCTCCAGCGAGATTAGTTTGTGATCAGATCTCACCAGTGAGGGGTATACTTCCAGCGTTGAACATTGTGCTCCCATGTTTGTGATGATGAGATCAAGTATGTTTTCTCCTCTTGTGGGGATGGTGACTAGTTGTTCCATGGCATTTGAGTTTATGAATTCCAGGAACTTTTGGGCTAGAGTGTTTGGGCTTGAGTAGTGTTCCCAGTCTATATTAGGGTAGTTGATGTCACCTAGTATGATGGTGTTCGGAGATACATTTATCCCCTCCAGTGTTTTCAGGAAGGCCATATGAGGTTCCTGAGTTTGCGAGGGTGGCCTGTAACATGCTACAAATTGCAGAGCAGTCTTGCCTATGGTTAATTGCACCTGGATGGTTTCCGATGCATCGTGCGATGCCACCAATCTTGAGGTGTGGGTGTCCTTGATGAATATGGATACCCCTCCTCCTTTCTTGGTATTGTCCGGGTTTTGGGGCCGGAACGCATGATATGAGGTAAAACCTGATAGTGCTGGGGTGCTCTCAGGAGCCTTGAACCAGGTTTCTGTCACAGCACAGACATCGATGTTCTCCATACTGAGAAGGGACTCGAGTGCATGCATCTTGAGGTTGAGACTTCTGGCATTGAGCAGCATTACCCTTAGTTTTTTCTTTGTTTTGTTCTAGGGTGGTAGGTTTAGAATTTGAGCCTTGCCTAAAAAGGCACTATGGGGTGGCAAGAGCCTTTGCCAAAATCCGAATCCCAGGGTGACAAGTGCAAGCCATCCCTTGAAGCAGCGTGGCTTGTCCAGCATGTCATCCCAGGCAGACAGACATTGGATCCCCTTTGAATGACACCAGAGTTTAAGCCAATTGTTAAAGCTGATCATCTTATCTCTGTATTGTGGCATCATTCTTGGTGAAGGTAGGATACTGCTCAAGGTCAGGGTCATACCTGCTTGGGCTACATAATCAGAGAGCTCCTCTATGTCTCTTTTCATGTAGTCCAAGGAGGTACATCTCAGGTCGTTAACACCAGCGTGGACAATGATTGAGTCGTACTTGTACCTGCTGTTGAGAGACCTGAGTGCATGCGTTATGTGGCGGATTCTAGCACCCGACAGGCAGCTTACTGTTTTATGTTTTATGCACATTACTTAATTCAGAATATAAGCACTAAGAATCTTTCTCCTGATCTGTGCTCTCTTACACTGCTTGCCATTAGATAAATGTCCACCCATCCTTCTGAATTACTAGTGCTCACAAGCTTTAGTTTATTGTATTTGCTTTGTTTTGTTAACCAGGTTTGGGCTACTGATATAAATGTTCCTTTGCAAGGGAGCCAAGCTGTACAATGCAAACCTAGCAACAATTTATTAGAGCTGCGAAGTCCCAAGGACCCAAGGAATAAACCAGAACATCTAGAGAAATCTCACACAGACACCAAGAGAACATGTAGCTTCTATCTTGTCACTTTCTAGAGGCCGAGGCTGAAATTCAAAGAAATTTTCTCCACCCATGCTAATTGGCTAATGCAGACTAGTCAAATAGTGTGACAGAGAGACTCTCCTATACAGAGATATGTTAAAGCCACACAGCAAAACACCTCATCAGTGGCCCATTATCATGTCTGAATATAACTCTGTACTGTCAAACCTGACTATGCTAGTCTTCTCTCTATCCACCCATGCATCATGGTAGCATAGGCACAATACACACACACACACATACACACACACACACACACACACACACACACACACACACACACACACACACACACACACACACACACACACACACACACACCTTCAGTCACATTCATATCCTTACAGACCTGCATCCACACACAGACATATCCACAGTCCCATTTAATTTCCCTGTACTGTGACTATTCTGAGAGGAGTGAATTGGTGAATGCTGTCCAAAGACAACATTCACTTTTTCCGCTTAGAATAAAACTTAACTCAGCAGAATGATTCAATGCTAATTGGGAGCTACTGCCATTTGCAGAAAAAATGCATTACAGAGTCCCCTGAACTGCGCAGCAAGACAGTTCTGTGTCTGTGCTAAGACCCCCACAAAGAAAAAGTAAGCAGTCTCTGAATCAGAAAGTCTCACTGTGATGTGCAAAACACCAGATATAAGTCTTCTGCATCGTCATAATTCTTTCTGAACCCTAAGCAGGATTGAACCCCAGAAGTGAGTGCAACAGCACTGAGTACTATGCCACCATGCCAAATACAGCTGAGAAGTGCAGTTAGTTTTCATCAACATACATTTCCTAACATATTACTGTTCCTGGAAACTGCTGTACCACAACAGTCAGCTTATCATTAGTCTGCTCTTGGGTAAGCTTTTTTTTTTTTTTTTTTTTTGCTTAAAATGCAGTTTGTCTAACTCTCTCTGTCTCTAAGTAATTGGAATATTCTGTCAATGATGCCTTTCTTTAAAGGTTATGCGTAAGTGCGCTTTTGTAATATTGTAATATTTCTGCTTTCATCTTCCCAACACACAGGCAAAATGGGTATCTAGAAAGCAATTGCATATAAAACCAATGCGATGTTCTGTACTCAGAAGTGAAAGTACATCAAAGCAAAATTTGAAAAAAGGGTCAGACAGAGTACAAGATTATAACTCAACAACTGATGATCTAAAAAGAAGCAGCAGCCATAAAAAAATTAGACTAGGGAATGCTTCAGTGAAAGTAAGATAAACAGTACATACTATATGTGAGCTGTCATGAAAATGACATGAATATCTTTGCAAGTAATGAGATACTAGGACTCGTTTTGGAGTAAAACAATATTATGCATAGCTAAAGAAATGTATACAGACACTTACATGTGATTTATTATTATACATTCCGTATAAATAACCCAGTTAATTCACTAAATGAGATATCATCATTATACCTTCTGATTAATTTAGTAGCAAATACAGAGAAGTTGCACTCATCTTCTAACTCTCTGTAAATGTGGACTTGATTTCTAAACAGCATAATCTATTGGTCAGCAAAGAAGCAAACTAGAGGAACATACTGATGGACAGGTACTGACTATCTGCATTAGAGAAAGAATTATTCCTTCCCCTATATTGGCTTTCTGAAACTAAGCCTCTGTTTCAACTCTTGGACAGTTTAAAAGTTCATTTGCTCTTTGCCTTCAGATTATTGGAATTCATTGGATTACACCAGATATTTCAGCAAACATGATAATGTTCTTTCCGTTTTAAGGTGGAGACAAGGCTGAGATAAAAAGTACTTCTGTAAAGTACAGTTGGATGAAGTACACACCTTAACAGTGGATCTTTGGAGGAGATTTCATTCAGCAGCGGATATTGGCTTTAGAAGATACTACAATCCGGACTGTTTTTATCTACAGCAAATAACAATGGCACAAACTAGGTATATTGGGTGGTAACAAACATCTTATAGTTTAAATGGATAGTTTTATTATAATTTTAGTCTGATTTCAAAAATGCTGACCTCAGAAGAGTCATTTCAACATGAAAGTCTACTGTGGTGTAACATTACAGCTGACACCTTGTTTTTATTTATACAAAAGGATTGATGTTATATTACAATTCAAATTGAATACTCATTATTAGTTTAAAGGTCCTGGCATTCATTTTTTGTTTTGCAAAAACCAACCTGTTTAATGAGAATATAAGCAAAACACAGGAGAAATGTACATTTATACACAGCAGGGCATATTTATGGTCCTTTTTAAATAAATTATCCAGCGTTTCCTCCATAACATAACTGACAACATGAAGGGTCACCTTTAGTATACTTATCTTTCCAACTATTGACAATTGCTCCCTGTACGTCTCAGTGTTTCACACCCCGAACTGCATTAAAACTCCACTATTAAGTCACAGATTAACATGTGTACTAACTATACCAACTACATAAGGCAATAAACCTTTAACACTCATCTTGAATTCCTGCACTGTATCCGCCTGTGTTCAGATGAAACTTCTTATTCAAACAGCAGTGCATTGAACTTAATACTCATTACTGATTCAGGCAACAAACCATCCTCCACATACACCCTTGCAGATACCTCTGAGTATCAATCCCTCCATTACCATAACCTTTCCCCAACCCAGTAATGCACAGTCCATTTGCATTACTTTGTCCATATTAAATAATGCCTATAGCCCCATTAAAGCCCTGAGTTATACCCCTTCAAACTACTTATGACAAGCAGTGTTTCTTCTCATTATCCCTGTATAATAAAACTAAGAAAACTGAAAATAAGTATAATAAAATGTAGAAGTCAAAAGTCCCCTTCACTTAATCACAAACATTCTTACATGACTATCAGCCATTTGTAAGTAATCCATCATAAGACCCGATGTATACAATATCTGAACCTTAATTTAAACAACAAAATGGTAATCTACAACTTATTAAATGTCTGCAACATTCAAATTGTTATATACTGTCTATAGCATGGCTCTTAAACTGACTCCTACTGTATACTTCCAATTGTTCCTTACCACAAAGCTGTATATCCAGTCCTCCTGATAGAGCCATTGAATCATACAGGCTCAAATACAAAGAAAAAGAACACCACAAATCCCATTACTGACGGTCAAGTTTGTCCCTTGTAATGTTGTACTGATATACTGTGACATTTAAAAAAGGGTTCCAAAAATATTCCCAGCCCACATTTATTTATGTAGCAAAAGGAAGTCCAGTACACATGTATGTAATTCATCTCCCTTCATTCTAGCTCATCAAATGCAAATGCCATAAAAATCTCCAAAAAATATTTACATATTTTATAATGCTGTAGTAATTAGAAACTTTTTTAAAATATTTAAGTAATTGAGATGTGTAACAATACAACTGGTTAACATTTGGAATCTTTTAGAGTGCAAAGTTTGCCATATTTTTTTCCTCAAATATTTTTTTTTATTTTCAATTAAAATAACATTTACATAATATTTTTAAATATCATTTTAAACAACTATATACAATATTTACAATAGCCTGACTTTCAATTATATACACTGTGTGTTATTAAATATAGAATTAACAGATCAGTTATCAGAGATACAATATTGATTATTGCAGAGTGTCCAACAAAGATATAATTTTCTTCCAAGGATTATTTACCAACGGCTTGGGATAGATTCATAGTTCTTTGATTTTTATTTCCATCAATGTAGTTGTCTTCAGTAAAATGTAGAATTCTTCCAAGGTCGGGGGTGTATTTGAATTCCAACTTCTGGTTACGCATTTCCTAGATATAGCAAGTATTGTCCATAACAAATACATATTTGTCTTATTCAGGTAGGGACCTTCATTTACATTTAGAATTATCAATACTTTAGTTAAGGTAAAGGATTCATTAAATAAAGCTTGTAAAAATGATTGATTCCATTCCAATATGATTTAATTTTATTACATTCATACAAAATATGAATCCAGTCTGCTTTATTTGACTTTTCACCCCTCCAGCAAAAAACATTTTTAGTAGTACTGATCTTTTTAATTCTATCTGGTGTTAAAAATGCTCTATGTAAGTATTTCCAGTTAAATATTTTCCGGTACTGTGTGTTAGAGGTGTAATTAACTGATAGTAAGATGTTACTTTTAATTTCTTCTGTTAACTGCAATGACTGACCTTTTGTTAAGAACTGCCAGTATGATAGTTTGGGGATTGTTTTATATGTTAGTAACTCTTTATATAGATTTGAAATGGAATGTTTCTTTTCACAACTATTATATATAAATTCATACAGAAAACTTATTAGATTTGGAATATCTTTAAATGAGGAATTATTAATTAATCTGCATAAATCTTGAGTGTACATTAGAATGCTTTGTAAGGTTAACCAGTCCTGTGTTGGAATATTGTAAGCAGTTTTTATCATATGTATATCTAAAACATTTAATTTATTTACACATTGAAACCAGCATAAGAATCCATTTTGTTCCCAGGAGGTTATTGTTTCCCTATATATTTTGTGAGGAAAGTTCTTAGTGATGGTAAATGGGGTTAAAAGGTCAAACCAAAGTTTTAGATCAATGTTTGCATTGATACGTTTCCTAAAGGAATTGATGTAATGATTAATCAGTGTTGTTTTAGAAGGTTTTATTATATTATATTGTATACTTATGCATAGTATGTACCAGGGTTTGTTTGATTTGTCTACTATTATTTTTTTTTAACAAATTAAATTAATTTGTTAATATAGCCATTGTTAATTCTTTCCAGTTGACAAAATTATTTGGGTTTATGCAGTCTATTGTAGTTTTAAGCACAGATGCTTTTATATATGTTTCTATTTCCGGGAAATTCAATCCTCCTTGTTTCCAGGGTCTAATGTGATGAGTTAGAGCTACTCTATTCTTTTTGGGATACCATAAAAATTTTATTAAACATGAGTTTATTTCTTTAAGAATGCATCTTTCAGGAATTAACTGTATTGCTAATGCTACATATAGTATGTTTGGCAATAAGATCATTTTTATTAATTGCAATCTGTCTTCAAAAGTTAATATAATTTTGTTCCACTTTTCTATATATATATTGTTTCAATAATGTTTTTATAATTTATTAATATTGTTTTGTTTATATTTTTGCATAACACTATTCCTAAATAATTTAGAGTAAGTTCTTGTTTTCCTATGATGGATTTATCTGTATCTTGTAGGTTGTTTTTCTTATTTAAAAATAGAAATTTTGATTTTGATCTATTAAAGTGTAGACCTGAAATCTTATAAAATTTCTCCATTACTTCTTCTAGCTCTCCCAATGACTCTCTGGAGTTTGATAGGGTTAATAAAATATCATCAGCAAAAAGCATTATTTTAGATATGTACTGGTCATAGACTTCTATTCCTTTTATTCTTGGATTATTGCATATTATTTCTGCAAGTATTTCTATAGCCAAAGCAAATAAAATAGGAGAAAGGGGGCATACTTGTTTAGTACCTTTCCTTATATGGATAGATTCTGAGGTGAAAGGACCTAATTTAATGTAGGCTAAGTTATTAATATATATGTTTTTTCGTAATAAGATGAAGGGAGGAGGAAATTCAAATAATGCTAAAGTTTTAAATAGATATTCCCAGTTGAGAGAATCAAAGGCTTTTTCTATGTCTAATCTGATTACAAGTGTTTCTCTAGCTTCTTTATTCATATAATCTATAAGAGTAAGTATCCTTTTAATATTATCATGTGTGTGCCTGTTATATAAAAATCCAGTTTGATCATTACTAATTGTCTTTGAAAGTGGGATTTTCATTCTGTTAGCTAGGATTGACATGAATATTTTGTAATCATTATTCAGTAATGATATAGATCTGTATGAGGTGCAAAGGTCTGATGGTTTATTATCTTTTAGAATTGGTGTTATGAGAGAATATTTCCATGAGGGTGGTATTTTTGCTTCTGACTGGCCTTCTAGCAAAGTTTTATGAAAAAGGGAGATTACTGTTGAAGGGAAGAGTTTGTAAATTTCCATGATTATACCATCTATCCCTGGAGCTTTGTTAGATTTATTTTCTTTTATCTTGTCAACAATTTCTTTGCAGGATATAGGTTTTTGTAGGTCTAGTTTTAAGTTTTTTGGATTTTTTTTTATATTGATAAGGTTTGTATCTAAGTTTATTTGGTTGGTATCTAAATCTTCCTTTTTTGAAGTGTTCCATATAATGGAACCAAAATGCTTCAAGGATGTCTCCTATATCTGATACTTTTTTTCCCTTTCTTTTCATGATATATACTACTAATGTTATTTGCTTTAGATTGTATTTTAATTCTTGTAGATAAGTTATGTAGATATCTGGGGGAGGTGGCTAATGAGTTTATTTTTAATTTTTCCAAGGCTAGACAAGTTTTGTGTGTTAGAATTTCATTATATTTTTTATTTAATTCCGCTGTTTCTTTTTTGACTTCTAGAAAATTCTGATTTTTTTTTAGATTTTGCTGTCAAGAGTCTGGTTTGCAAGTCTAATGATTCAGATTCCCACTCTCTAACTTTGTTTTTGTACCAGCTAAGGGTCTTACCAAGTAAATATGCTTTTAATGAGTCCCAAACCATGACTCTACTGATTTCTGTTGTATTATTAATTTCAAGAAATAGTTGTAGTTCTGACAACATCCAGGGTCTGAATTCTTTAATTTTCATGATATATGATGGAATTCTGGTTGAGAGGATTAAAGGTTTAAACTCTATTTGGAGCTTCATTATCAGAGAGTCATGATCTGAGAGGGGGCATGGAACTATTGAGAAGTTGAGGATTTTTGTTTGTAAGTCTTGAACTACGAATAATTTGTCTATTCTAGTTTGTGTTCTGAATCTATGGTCTTTATGGGAAAATAACAAGGATTTATCATCTTTTACTTTAAAAGTGCCTATTAAATGAAATGAGTCAATCAATTCTTTTTAAGGATTTTGAAATAGTTGCTATGCAAAAAGACTTCTTGGTGGTTTCAGAAGCTTCTAAGGTACAATTAAAGTCTCCTCCCAGTATAAGATTTCCTTTATAATTGTTGCAAATAAAATCCAGGTGTTTTTTAACCGTTCCTGCTTCAATTCCTGGGAACCAATATAGATTAGCTAAGGTCCATATTGTGTTATTAAATTTAATTATAACAAGTGCTAGTAGACCTTCTTTGTCTTCATATTTATAAATAACTTTTGGAGTGATAATGTTTTTCTTCCAGAGAATTGATACTCCTTTAGTTTTTGTTCTAGAAGAGAATTGAGCTAAGACTGTATAGTCCTTAGGTTTTCAAATAAAGTTATCATTAGTCTTAAAATGCATTTCCTAGAGAAAGACTACTTGTGCCTTATTTAGATTTAAATATTTTAGTAAGTTTGATCTTTTATTTGCATTATTTTAGCCATTAGTATTTAATGATAAGAATGTTAAATCCATTTCAAGTTATTGTTGGAAGAAACTTTTTGCTTCTTTTTTTATTTTGATAATAGTAGTTATACCATATTCTCTGATAACATCAGATGTTATTTTTATGTGTGTAAACTTGGGAGTGTAATTTAATGTTCATTCTTTAATAAATATAAGTAGGGTAAAATTCTGGTCAGGCTTTAAAGAAGTACTTCTATAAAACATTAATTCTAAAGTATCAAATACAAGTAAATATGAATTTCCCATTAAACATGGAATGAAAGTCATTCCTAATGCAATAGATAACGATAGATATATTGGATTATCACTCATACGTTTACCCAACAATATCAACTGAGCTCCATATGTTAAATTATTATATGGAGAATTTTCTTAAAAGAGATATGACATTCTATAGTATTCTATTATTGTTCTATAGTATTTTATATATCAGGATGGAATGCTAGTAGTGTAAACAATTATTATGTTGACTTAGAAAATATCCAATATTTAGTTACCCTTAAGAGATCCCAAACATGTCAGATATGTCATTTTGGATAAATTAAATGCAACAGAGGAGCATACACTAAATAAGCCAACAACAAATAGATTATTACTAAAATAATTTGACTAAAAGGACTCTACAGGAGACAATGAGTGATTACCAATGAAATACGAATTTACTGTAGGTGTACTGTCTTCCTTTACGTTCCCACTCTTCAGCTCACCAACTTCAACTTACACTTATGGCTTATCAGTGGTATCCTGACTCTGAGTAGAGGCGCACTGCATTCTGGTGTGCAGTGCTTTTACATATTTATAGATTTACAAAACAGAGTCTAAGAATGAACTATGATCAAACTGAGAATTCCCATCCTGCATAGGGCACCTCCTGCTTCCAGAATGGGTAATCACATCAGGTCTAGAATGAATGTGAAAGTACCTATACGGTAATCAAGACTTACCTTAGCTAAGTATTAATCAGATAGTATTTAGAGCATCTTAGAAAGTTCTCAGGGCAGTTAAAATACTCTTAAGCCTCTCCTCCCTTGACCAAAAACAGAGATTTCCCTTCCCTTTATTTCCCTTGTTTTAAATCAGTACTAATAAAAGAAATTCAGCAAACATAGGTAAACAGAAATAACATTCAGTAGTCCATCTTGTACATGACTTGCAATCCATTAAACAAGTCAGTGACTAGCATCACTTTAGTAAACATTATAAAAACAAATTAGAAATAATTTCCTAGCTCTTTACATTTTCTGATAAAGCAAAAAGTTAGCAATAAGCTATTTTAACTAAAAGTATAAAGCATTTCAATTTTTCCTTGCATGTATACATTTCTACTTATATTGTAGTGTCAATAGCTGTCTTTGAAATCTGTACAATACTTCACTTTTTCAAATCATTCATTTTTCAATTCAGGTTTTGTTTTGTCAAAACGGCAACAATATTTCAAGGGCACAATTAATATTTAGACTGATGTTTCAAATAAATAACTTGTAAGTTGCCAATTGAGTTAGTTTAGAATGTATGTTTAGTGCAAATATAGCATGTTGCAAAAAATAATATGTATTTTTTCGTGTGCTCTAGAGACTGTCATATGCAAGTGACATATATAATGTAGTATATATAGAGAAGATAGCTTATGGATTCAGGTTGTAGCAATATCCTAGACCTGGTCATTACCAACATGGGAAACCGGTGTTCCACACCAGAGGTCAATTCCTCGTTGGTCAGATCCGACCACAAGCTAATCAGCCTAGACATCCACATCCCACCCCCACCCCCAATTAGGGAAACCATTGTAAAAAACTTCTTCAAAGCCAACTTCACACTTCTTAAGACAGAAGTGGCAAACTTCATGACACCCATGCAACCGACAATAGAGGTATGACTGCCAAATCCTACACAAATGCATTTTATAAGCACTTACATGAGTGCATGGATTATGCTATCCCTAATAGAACCAAGATGTTATCCTCCAAAAAAGGAAGCCAATCTGGTGGTCCTCTGCCATAAACAAACTCTACAACAGAAGAAAGAAACTGTTGCAAAAAAGTGTAAAATCCCATGACTGGAGGAACTCCCTGGTCAACCTCAGTAAGAAGCTGAGATCCCTCATAAAATCCTCCAAAGCTAGTTACGAAAACAAAATTGCCACTTACTCTAAAGACAACCACAAAGCATTCTATAGCTATGTCAAGAATCTCAATGGGAACACTCAGATCTGCTCTGAGTTACAGCACAATGGCACTAAATATACAGAACCAACTGATATTGCCAACATCCTATCAGATAGGTTCAGTGCTAACTTTACTCCCCTCTCACCCCCTAGAGGGTCCATCTCTATACCGGAAGAATGCAAAGTTCCTATAATCACGGCTGCACAGGTAAAAAAACACACTCTCCAAAGCCAAGAACACAGCATCCATGGGACCTGACAATATCCCAGGCTGCGTTCTACATGAACTACAGAATGAACTGGCACCCTACCTAAGTACCATGTTCAATCTTAGTCTCACCTCAGGCTTTGTACCCACTGAATGGCGCACCACGACGGTTATTCCACTCCACAAAGGGGGAGCCATGACAGACCCCGGGAACTACCGCCCCATTAGCCTGACGAGCCTGGTCTGCAAGGCCATGGAACGTATCATTGTGGAACTCATAAACAAAGAAATTGGTAATCTCCAAACTCTGGACCCTATCCAGTTTGGATTTGTAAAAGGCAGATCATGTCTCCTAAACCTGATTGACTTCTTTGAAGCAGTCACCAAAGCCATAGATGAGAGTAAAATGGTTCACACAGCTTATCTAGATCTTGCCAAGGCTTTCAACACCATCCCCCACTCTGGAATTATAGATAAGCTCACTAAACTAGGTATAAATACTTATGTCACAAGATGGGTTGCCAACTGGCTCATGGACAGAACCCACACTGTGAAAGTAGCAGATTCCAAACCTGACATCAGACCAGTGACAAGTGGAGTACCACAGTGTTCAGTCCTGGGACCTCTCCTGTTTGGTATCTACTTCTCTGAAGTGCAGACCAACTCAGAAGGTCTTTGGCTAACAAAGTTTTTGCAGATGACTGCAAACTAGGAGCCATAATTGAAACTCCTAACGATGTGGACAAACTACAAAAAGGCCTCACTGAGACAGATACCTGGTGTCAAAGCCATGGCCTGAAGCTCAATGCCAAAAAGTGTATTGTCATCCCCTTTGGTAAAAACTCTGTACCCATGAACTACCACATAGCTGGTAGTCTACTTAATGCTGAAATGTGATGAGACCTTGGGACACAGGTGGACAGTAGTCTCTCCTTTGATAATCACATCGCCACAGTGGTCAGGAAATCCTTCTGCGTGGCTCATCTCATCACAAAAGGATTCTAATCCAGAAAAAAAGAGGTCATTGTTCCCCTCTACTCATCACTCATTAGACCCATTATAGAATACAACGCCCCTTTTGGTATGTACCTCACAAGACATCTACAACAACTGGAAAGACCACAGAAATACCTCACAAAGAGGATTACTGGCCTCAAACAGATACCCTATGCAGACCGTCTCAAAAAACTACAGCTTTACTCCATCGCTTATCGCCTAATCAGGGGCGATCTCTGCCTAACATACAAAGCTATGTCAAACCCAGAGCTGTTGGACATGCTCCACTTAAAGAAATCCCAATCCCTCTGAGCTACACACTCTAGGGACCTAAACCTTGTCACCACAATAAACAGAACATGCTGGAGGGATAGATTCCTGTCCCAGAGACTTCCCATACTCTGGAACAGACTACCTATCTACATCAAACAGAGCTCCTTATTAGCACTCTTCAAGAAAAATCTTGATGATTGGATGGGAAATGGGAAATTCACCCCGGGGATCACTTCTGTGGCTCTGCTCGACAGGGGCACAGGAAAATAATTTTCTTGGGTGGCGAAAGCCAGGGTACATTTTTTGGCTGGGCTTTTATGGGCCCTAGGGCCGATAGCCTAGTACCTACCTATGAACCTGTAAATTATGATTATTAATCAGGCAGTTTCATTTAAATTCACAAGTAATTTGGGAACATTTCAGTTGAGTTTCCAGGAATGTGTAGTCCATGTGAGTAACTGAGTCCACTTTTCCTCATAAACATATGTCACAATTCATTAAACTAAGCAGAGTCTAATATCTGTCTAATAATCATTATAAAGACAAAGAATAGTAATTTCTTAGCTCTTCAAACTTTCTGATATCGCAAAATGTTGACAGTAAACTATTTTAACTGGAAGACTAAAATATTTCAAAACTTCCTTGTGAATATATATTTTTACTTTCACTGTAGTGTCAAGAACTACTGCAGTGGTGGTGCTGCGGTAGCGTTGTTGCCTCACAGTTAGACATTGCCCGTTCGATTCTCAGTTAGAGTGTCTTCTGTGTGGCAACATGCGTGAATGGGCGTTCCTTCGTTGAAGGTTGTGCGTTAGGCCCGGCAAGCCAGCACGTAAAAATCTACTGCCAATCATTAGCGGACCGGAGTTCCACTGTGGCGACCCCTAACCGGGAAAAGCCGAAAGACATAACAACAGCTGTAGTGTCAAGAACTGTCTTTGAAATCTATGCATTACTTCCCTTCTTTCAAGTCATTCATTTTACAGTTCAGATTATATTTGTCAAAATGTCAATAGCATTTCAAGGGCACATTTAATATTTAAACTGATATTTTAAATGAATAGCTATCAGTTACCAAGTGAGTTTGTACGGAGTGTGAGGTAACTGCAAAGATAACGTGTTGCAAAAAGTAATATGTATCTTTTCATATGCTCTAGACACTGACAATTTCAAGTAACACATAAAGTGTAACTTTTACAGTGCAGACAGCTCGTGAAATCAGCATGTTAAAGTGAGTAATACTTTTTAATCAAGCAGCTATATTTCAGTGCACATGTAGTTTGGGAGCATTTCAGTTGTGTTTCCAGGAATATGTAATCCTATGAGGATAAATCATAGAATATTTACAGATAATCTTATTATGTATTTATTTTACCTTGTTTAGGTTGTTTTTCATTTTAATAACTAAACGACATTACTTTTTCTTATTATTTGTTATCTGTGAGGCTAAATGCACTTCACAGATTCACAGTGTCCTTAGAAACTGCAGCAATTGGTTACTGTTGCTATAGCAATGCAAATAGAATGTGAACTTACTCTTAACCAACAGTACATTTTTTCCCTCCTTTTTTTATGTATTTGTTAATACTAAAAGGAAATAATTCAAAGGACATATGTACATGAATGGAACATTTCAGAGTTAATCACGAGCATGTCCCCAGTCCCAATAAGCATAACAGTGACTATCATTAATCTAATAAATATTGTAATAATTAATTACGTTCACTATTCCAATTAGTCTACCTTAAAACTAGATTATTTTAGAATATTATTTATCTATGTATAGATAGTGAGTTATTAAATATATACAGACTATATTAGTATAGTAAATAGGAGAGAATTTAAAAAGGGAGATGATGCAGTTAAAATAAAATAATGAGAAAATAGAGAAGAGAGAAAGAAAAAGAGAAAATTAAGAGAAAATACACATATACTATGTTTGTTGATTTACAGTATATTTTATGTGCTATATAACCCTTCTTCTGTGAAAGAAAAGTACTCTGTTTTACATACCTGAGGTAATGTGAAAACTCTCATGTGTCATCTAGTTTCAAAAAATATAGATAAAGATTCCTGTAGTTAGTTACCTTTGTTTTAAAATTCCAAGCAGTAAAATTGGTCCTTTAAAGCAATGTTAAAACAATTCATATCATAGTAGATGCTTTGAGAGATTTGGCTGTAACAGTATCAGTCTTTTGCTTCTTCTTTTTGACATCTATCCAGACATTTGTTTCTTTTGTTCTCTTGAGAGAAGGTGACATCCAATCCATATCTTCTGGTAAAGTAATCACATTATTAGTTTTAATAAATGAAGAAGCTTCCTCTAAGTCAATAAAAGTCCTCATCTCGTTGGCATACATTATTCTTATCTTAGCTGGATATTCAAGTTGTGCCCTGATGTTATTTTGTTTCAGAAACTTTATCATTGGCCACACTTTTTTCCTTTGTTCCATTATTCTAGATGAATAGTCGTTATCAAATCTTATCAGGCTCTGTTTACATTTTAGAGGTGCCTTCCTCCAAGCAGATCTTAAAATCAGTTCCTTGTCCAAGTATGAAAGAAATTTGATAATTATTGACCTAGGAGGAGAGTTTGAGTTAGTGGCAGGTTTCCCAAGAGCTCTGTGTGCCCTTTCAATGCCAAAGGAAAGTCCTTCTTTTAAATTTAAAAAGTTAGGGATCCAGCTTGATAAAAGTGGAATAATATCCTCACCTTCTGTGTTTTCAGGTAATCCAAAAATCCTGATGTTATTTCTCCTCTCCCTATTTTCCAAGTCATCTACTTTATTAACCAACCAAGTGTTTTGTTTAAGAAGCACTTCTTTCTGTGTTTCCTCTTCCTTAAGTCTGCTTTCTAAGTCATTTAGAGAAACCTCTATTCCTGCTATCCTTGTCTGGTGTTGTTGTAGCATTTCCTTGAGGGGGTCAGCCTGTTTTTGACTGCTTGTTTTAAGATTTTCCAGGTTCTCTTTAAAATCATCCATCTTCAAAGACAACCCCTGCAGGGTAGATGCCATCTGTTGTAGTTCCTTCTTTATGACAGCATCCTGGTGAGAATTCTTTGAGTTGCTCATTTTAACAAGTGAATATATCTCCAAGCTTTTTGACAGAAAATTATTTGTAAAAGTTCAACAAAGTTTCTAATTATGTAAATTAGTACTTTATCTATAAGATTTTATACTTTGAAGAAAAAAAAAGAATATTTTTTCCTGTCTTATTTAACTAGTTATATGGAGCTCTAAAATACTGTTGCTTTCAGTTAGCCATTCAGGCTCCACCCCAGTTTGCCATATTTTGACTTTTCGTCTTTCCACTACAATGACTTTGTCATTTTATCATTACAGTTCACTAGTACAACCAGGTATAGTCAAGAGTCCCCTGGAATGTATAAATTCAATAGTGTCCAGTGATTTGGCCATGAATGTATTGGTGCAGAAACATTAACAGTCACCCTTTCCAGTTCAGCATCTCAACCCAACAATGTCATTTTATCTTCAAGGTTTTTCAAAGAGGTGATACTTTAATTTGCACATGAACCATCTTCAGAGTACTAACATCGCCATTCTCCATCCCATACCATTTTCCCACTCTCTGTCCTCATCATATCTTCCTATCCTCTACTCAAAACCACTTTTACCTTCTTTGTCTATCTCCAAACCCACAGTACTATCCTCTAATCATTACCCCAATACACCATCCCACCCTAATATCTCTCAAAGCTTAATACAATCTACTTCTCTATTACACATCCTAAGCTTGCTTCTTCTTCTCTGTACACTAACTATATAATCCCTTGACTTCTAACCTCCTATCTCCTATCACAAATCTATCCATTATAGTCTGGGATTAGAAACTTTTTAACTTTTTTCATATTATTCAATAATTCACAAACTACTGGACCTACATAATATTGATATTGATTGATAATAATGATCTAGCTATATCTGATCTTAGTTTATTTATACTTGAATTGCTTCTGTATCATTGTTAGCTGAACATAATATTTAACTGGTTTGTTTATGTAACTGCTTAGATAACCTCAACCAAGCTTACAAATGCATAGTTGGATGCATATGTAAATGGCTTTTTTATTGTATTTTATTTTATTACTGTGGGGCTTTTCTCCCTCTTCAATGCCAGTGACCTCTTTGAGAAACCCTTCCATTGTGTCAACTTAGTTTTAACATATTCCAAATAGTCAAATTATTTCTTGTCTTCCAAAATAACACTGAACCACAAATTTCACCTACTTGCTTTGTTCTTCCAAGTGACCTCCTTCTGCACATTATGCACAAATCGACTGCTCACCTCTGTTGGCTTATTCTTTACATCCCTCACTCTTTGATGCAGTGATAATATTGAGTCATACTATTGTTTCTGAAGCTCATTAGAATCATCTCCAGATGTTTCACTGCTTCATATAAATGATTCAACAAACCTGGATCCACTTTTATTTGTTGTCACACACTGCTTCAAGAGCATCATCTAATTTAATTTTTCGGAGCAGCAGAAATGTTCCACAGTTGCCTTTTCCACTAGTTTGAGGTTCCACATCAACAAGGTACCCTTTGTGATCCTTCTGTCCACCCACAAACATTTACTCTACACTGTTTCTTACAGCTGAGGACAGCATCTTGTGTACAACCAGTATCTCTACAGCTTACATTAAATTACATTGAAAAACACATTTTAAACTCAGAAATACACTTCAAGTCACTTTAACCCAAAAGAGCAGCTGAAGAGAGTTACTGTCTACAAGAATCACCATGAGACTTCCCAATTATGGTCTCTATCTCACCCATAGCCACTTTCTTTTTTTGACCCTATTTGCATGCCCATCATTATACCATTAGATGCTCTTTAGAGCTGCTTCTATACCTCCATTTTAACTTAATGTCCCCAGTAATATCTCCCAGGCTGGGACTGTACCAGTAGAGGACTGGGAAGGGGAGATGGATTGGAATAGAGCAGCCACAAGTGTTATATATGCTGACTTGCAAGCCAGTTTTTTGTATGCCTTAACTGTATTGAACTACTGACATCACAAACATCCCTGCATGTAATATCAGATAGCACCAGATCTCCCCTTACATGCTGAAATGTTAACAGCAATATGAAGCAAATCACAGAAAGACAGGAACACTGTCTCTGGGGTGAGACCCAAAGGGGAGCAGTTTGCTTGCTGTAACAACTGACAGTCATTATCTGGAATATTAAAAAAACACAAACTGGTGACCCAAAATGAAGCAAAACAGCATTTATTCCTCACAAATAGTTATCTGCAACTTTCTCTAATATTGTACCTAATAACCATTGGGACTGACTCTGATGTTCATAATAAAATATTCTGCTACTGAACAAATTTGAGATGTGATACAGAGGGCATTATATATGCACTTAAATGCCCCTGTAATAAGTTTTATATCGGGGAAATGAAAATACCTTTTAAAGTTAGATTGCTTGAACATATTAGAGACATTGAAAATGCCAAAATGTCTAGTTCAGTAGCCGAACATTTTTATTATGAACATCAGAGTCAGTCCCATGGGTTATTAGGTACAATATTAGAGAAAGTTGCAGATAACTATTTGTGAGGAATAAACACTGTTTTGCTTCATTTGGGGTCACCAGTTTGTGTTTTTTTTAAATTTCAGTTGTTCTTAGTTCGTGGTCTAATTAATAATTATCTAGAACATTATCTGTCTTTTGTTTGGGTTGTCATATAGAGTCTTATATCCTTAACACAACAAGGTGACCAAACAGGTAAGGGAGAGAAAGAATACACTATGAGGGACTTCCCAATGCAAAACTTGAGGATGAAGGTCACTTTGTATTTGAAGGGTTTAAAATGTGTCCTCAGAGTCAGTCTGTTACTACAAAATCCTACATAACCATTACTGTTTTTAAGGTTCTTGAACTTTTCTGCTCTTCTCATTCACTCATAAGACATAGGAATGGAAATAAAAGTCTAAACAAACTGTACCAGAAATAGGGAATCTAGTAACAGAGATAAAACAACTGGAATTGGGATCTTTAGAAAAGTGCAGGAGCAGATTACATAGAAATAAAAGTGGGAATTATGGACAGATTATGGAAGCTGTAGAAGGCTGGTGGGCAGAGGGTGAGAGGGGCACTTAGTAATCTAAAAAGGACAATTTTTTTAAAACTATTTACCACCACAACATATGTTCACTTGGAAGACATTTTAAGCTTAGCCAATTTCCCTTTTGGTGCTTGAATTAACATGTCCTGATTAGTCTTACCTATCCCATGGCTGATAATTGTATATTAGCCCTAGTGAGAATAACTGTGATCATAACATAGATAATTTGAGGGGACCCATGTTAGGGATGCAGCATTTAGTAACTGCCTCTTTCCATTAGGAGCACGAGGGGCAATCCCGGAGTACATTTTCTTATTACCCATCCTTAGATCCAAGTTACATTTGAATATGGACTGGGATGAACTTTGTTTTACTTGTTTAACTTGAATGGATAGTCTGTTCTGGAACAGTGGTAGCCTTTGTGATATATATCCATCTCTCCATAACATTCAGTTTAGATACCTGGCCTGAGTATTTCTGATGCCATTTGACTTGCTGATGTTCAGTAGGTCCACCACTATTAGGTCGGAGGATGCCTTGTATGCCAGACAGGTAATCTCTAAGCACTCTGTAGGATTCTGAGTATAGTGATACATCTTTGAGGTGGTCCATGCAAGACCTATTGTTTAGGACTTGTATCCTTTTAGTAAGGCATCTCTGTGGCTATTCCAATTTTTGCATGGGCCTGGACAGATACATGCCAAAGTGATCATTATACAAAATGACTGAACTAATGAGAGCTTTGTAAAGGGGGCAATAACATCTCTAGATCTATTCACAATGAATTTGTTTATAAGCTGTGCAATATAGAAAGTGCAAAATACCAGAGCTGGATGATGGTTAAATGTGGCCCTAGGCAGGGTAATAGATTGGGCCCCCCTGAGCAGCCCCTCCTACAGCAACCCCCTACTGCTCCAGCAGCAACCCACTCCCCAGCCACTCCAGTGTTCCATTACTTGGCTATTTCTCCTCAATTACCATAAACACTGTTCAAACCTGTCAGCATGCATACTGTTTTCTTATTTACTTCTACAATTATTACAGAAATTGCAGTAAAATAGCACAAACACTGAGTCATTTGCTAAACAAACAATACAGTCTCACATGAAAACAGACTTAGCATGAGAAGTAGACTTCTCTGTCCTTGAAACTCACATTAATTGAAATGACATGAAAACCCGCATTCATTTTGCATCTGGCCAGTGGAGAACTAAGCTTACCTCTGGACTGTTTTCAAACCATAGGCTCCTTACACATTTTTATGGCCGTGCATACATGTATGCATTCTTTGATTCACTTTCCTGATTGCATTAAATTATATTCCTTCTTTAATACAGCACCACTTGTTAGAATGTGTTTTAAATTTGTAGTTTTGAACATTCTTCTAGTAAACAATGAAACAAAAATGTATGAACCAATGACAAAACTGCCCATTTCAGAAAATGTCAACCATAAAAGGCCACTCAGACTTCTGTCATTGGAATCCACCAACATCAGTAAATATGCAAAATCTCTGCAGAAGTAAAAGTCATCTAAATAATTCCACGTTAAAGGGATCTGTAACTAATGAAGAGGTTGCTGCTAGCAAACAATGTTATGTTTCATCTACGAATAAAGTGCCTGTTGCCCTTGAAGCATAAATTGCCTATGTTACATTAAAAAAATGATAAGGGGGTTGGGAAGGTGGCTTAATGGTTAAGGTGTTTGCCTTGCAAGCACAAGGTGCAGGGTTTGAGTCTCACAAGGGATAACTGGCTAGGCTTAAAATGGCTCGCAAGGGCAGTTAGCTTAGTGCTAATTTATGAACCTATGAACCTATGATAAGCTAGTAATATTGCAATAGGGAATGGATGGCAACCTGATAACAGGTTCATAGTTACTAGAACATTCACAGGAATGCAGTATTCCTTTAAAGTACAACACAGTAGAGTATCAGCGATCCATGTGCATACTGTGGGAGTAGAACCCACAGCCTTCTGTATCAAAAGCAAGTATACTACCTGTTGTGCTATTAACAATGTAAACAGACTTGGTATAAGCAGCACTAAACTTCTCTTCCCCTGAAGCTCTCAGCTGCTTGTAAAATCCACTTGACACTCAATTAAATCTCTCAACTTCCTAGCACAAGAAATCTGGAAAATGCCAAAATTTATTACGGTGCTTGTATAATCTCAAAATGTTGCTAAAATAAAGTGTTTTGTGTTACCGTGTGTTTCCTGAATGACAGGAAGACTGAAACTTAATGGGCTATCATTATTTAGTGAATTCAGTTCTCACTGATTTGCCAGAAAACCACAACTTTTAAGAGTAACAGACCAAAAGTATGAGCCAAATATTCTGTGAAAATCTGGACAGTTGAGAACTATGGACTCAACTTCTTGAATCACAAGTGGTGGTACGGGTAGAGAATTCAGGCTCTTGTTTCTTGTACAGGGTTTGAGCCTGAATAAAACTAACCACCAGGTATACCTAACTGGGACATTTTATACACACACACACACACACACACACACACACACACACACACACACACACACACACACACACACACACACACACGGGAGCAGTCAGAACCAGCAAAATTCCTCTCTGAAATGGGCAACAACAACAAATGTGATGATGTTCAGGAAGCAAAGAACACTTGGGCACCACACCACTTAGGAAAACCACCAAAGCTCCTCTACTTAAAAACTGTACCTGTAACTAGTATAAGTGCAGGAGAGGAGAGAACAAGTAGATCTAATGGAAAAATTGAAGAGCAGACTCTGGCACTGCTCAGAAGCTTGCAAACAGTCCTGGATACAGCAAGTCTGTATCTGGACTAGACTAGTTACAGGAAAGGTGGGAAACAAGCGCAAACATGGGCTTTTAAAATGGAAAGTTGAGAGAGATGGAAA
Organism: Protopterus annectens; assembly: GCF_019279795.1. Lineage (NCBI taxonomy): Eukaryota > Metazoa > Chordata > Ceratodontiformes > Protopteridae > Protopterus > Protopterus annectens. Next base: position 311,476,307 of record NC_056737.1, read on the forward strand.
ACCTGTCCAAACAGCCAATAAAATACAATTTCTGGGCCAGGAACCACTCCTCTTGTGGTAGATGGGCTACCTAGTGCTTTACCACTCCCACTGATAAGCTAGAAGGCTTCCCTCCAACACAGAAAGGCTTGGGGGGCTCAGAAGCTTACAAGCAGTCCTGGATACAGCATATCTGTATCTGGACTAGACTAGTTACAGGAAAGGGGGAAACAAGTGCAAAAGCGGGCTTTTAAATCAGAAAGTTGAGAGAGATGGAAAAACTGCCCAAACGGGCAATAACTACAATTTCTGGGCCAGAAACCACTCCTTATGTTGTAGATAGGGTATCTAGTGCTTACTGCTCCCACTGATAAGCCAGCAGGCTTCCCTGCAACACAGAAAGGCTTGGGGGGCTCTGGAACTTACAAACAGTCCTGGATACAGCAAATCTGTATCTTGACTAGACTAGTTACTGGAAAAGGGGGAAACAAGCTTAGAATTTTTTTTGTAAAGTGGAAAAGGAGAAAGCTGGAACAGAAGGTTAAGAATCTAGGTGGGTTGGCCTTCTCAAATGTTCTCTCACTATTAGGTAAAATGAACTAATGACATTAGACTGGGAGGAGTTTCCCAGATGAAATATACAGTATGGGTGGGCAACTGCAAAGCCACCAAGTATAAGAACAAGACAACAATAGGGAGGGGAAGGTGGGCAAAAACACTATAACTCTTCTTTAAACCTGAAATACTTGCACAATGGAACACTATAGCTTAAATTATGTGTGCTGTTTAAATCTGCATTGGTGTGTAACGCATGCATGGGTCCTCCTTAAAGAAGATGCTGCCACTGTGCAGTTTTGGAGTGGCCCTACGTAATTGCCATGGTCTTGCAGCTGTAAAAGTGTGGGGGGGGGCACGGGAGGGCACTCCCTCCCCTTGCATTATGGGAACAATACATGCAGAGGAGAAACAAGGTTTTAAAGAAGGCACAATTTGAATGAGGTATGTAATGTTTGACTGACAATGACTGGATAGATCTTAAGCGGTGTATAATGTTTGCAACTAAAATTATGTCAATATGGTTTGTGATATATGTTTGCAACTAAAATTATGTCAACATGGTTTGTTTTCATTTAAATAAATCTAACATTGCTTATGTCATACTTGATAATTTAATAAAGATGTTTCTTGTTAAAAAAAAGAAAAGAAAAAAGAAGTCTGAGGCAGAAACACTGAAGTAAAAAGTAATGACTGTAGAGAGGATGTGCATAAGAAACAATAGTTCAACCAATACTACCTAGATGTGGCAAGTCCAGTCATGATCAAAGCACCACGGCACCAGTTTAAGTAATGCAGGTTTATTTTATATCAAGTCAACAAGCTTCACATTTGGTAAACATAGTTGTCTCACTATAGGAGCATTCAGTACACCATTTCTTTTTATCATACAATCTGTCCAACTGCGGGCATTTCTCACATCCAGGACAAAATGTACTTTTTCTATATATATATATATATATATAAAAGAAAGTTTACTCCTGCTTTCAGAAAATTACTTATATGCCATATTGTTTTGCTGTTTCTCTTGATGACCCCAGGTGACAAACATGTTATATTAATAATTTGGGGTGTAAATGCTAAAACCTGACACAATTTTGGCTACAGAGTATGTTCCCAGTGCAAACTTATATCTTTGGGAATTTTCAGTATGTTCTCCAAAACATATACCTTCATTTCTTCAGAGGTTTTCAAAACAGTAGTATGCTATATTCTAAAGCAAAATTCATTTCCACTTGTAAAAGTTATGTATTTGTTTGTTAATCATGTGGGTGGGTAGATCCAAGGACTATATAACTACTTCCTGGGTCAAAAGACAGCAAGTAAAAACTTAGTTATAATAATTATGGCATAAAAGTAAAATTGAGCATTTCTCAGTAAAGGTCAAATAAGATATAGCAAATCAAACTTCTTAGCAGGCATAGAAGTAAAATGAATAGTTCGCAGTAAAGCATCAAAGAAGCAAGTACAATGAAGTTTCAGTGGGAGTCAAGTTAGCACAGAGCAGCAGAAATCAATAAGGCTGCAAAATTAGCATTTCAGAGAGAGGGACTAAATGAGTCCCAGTTAATACTAAAACCTTCAGAACAGCTTAAAGAAGAAGGAAAGAAGAAAGGGTGGTAAAACTGAGGAGAGCAGAGGTTGTTAAGAAAGACAGCCAAGAAGAGGAACACTGAAAATATAATTATGTAATCAAGTGCTGAATAAAAAATATTTGTAGGTAAAGTGAGCGAAAAGCAGGGGTAGTCGAACATTATGTTCTCCAATATCCCTGAAGCAAGTACAGATAACTTGGACAGTTGAATAGGAATATGACTTAGATCTCTGACATAACAGTCTGGAAGAATTCATTCTCATTTTGCAGAATTACAGTCTACTTCACTTTTGAACAGACTGTATGGTGTTGGTATTTGTGTGATAACATGACAGCATGACATAATATGTTTTTAGTGAAACAATTGAAAATTGCCAGAATTATGATGGAAATAAGGTATATAAGGAAAGTTGATCGCGGAATGCAGAAATCCAGCAAGTCATCAAAAGAAAGAAGGAGTGCAGGCAAAAGTGGGAGATAGAAATGACAGGCCATACTAAAAAGGAATTCTGGTGTTGGCTAACAAAGAGGCTAAGAGAGGACTTACAGTGACAAAGAACAGGACATCAGGGAGATTGTACCAGCTTCTGGAAAGGGATCTAGTGTTTGGAGATTCCCTATATCCTTTTTATTAGGTCCATGATGATGTACACCATTGCCTTACATATCAGACTCGTCAGGCTAATGGGGCGATAATTTCCAGGGTCTGTAGCCGCTCCTCCTTTATGGAGAGGGATGATTGTAGCAGTGCGCCATTCGGTAGATACAAAGCCTGAGGTGAGGCTGTGAGTGAACAGGGCACACAGATGTGGTGCCAGTTCACTTTGTAATTCATGTAAAATACAGCCAGGGATATTGTCGTGTCTCATGGAACCTGTGCCTGGCATTCTTCCAGTATTGAGATTGGTCCTTTAGCGGAGTGAGAGGGGTAAAGTTGGCACTGAATCTGCCGGCCAGTATGTTGGCAAGGATGTTGCTTCCTCTAGTGTGGGTAAGAATGAACTGGTCCAGGGCATTTCAACTGATGAGTTCCAGGAAGCGTTGGGCCAGTGCACTGGTGCATGAGTAGTTTTCCCAGTTGATGGAGGGGTAGTTGAAATCACCTAGTATTATAGTGTTGGGTTGGATCTTAATAGTTTCCACTGTGCTTAGGAATGTGGAGTGAGAGTCTTGGGATATGGTTAGGGACCTTTAGCAGGCTATGACCTAAATCGCCATCTTACCCAATGTTAGTTGTACCTGGAGTATCTCAGATGTGTTATACTGGGTGACTAGTCTGGAGGTGTGCACATCTTTTATGAATAGGGAGACACCACTGCCTTTGGAGCTTCGGTCCATGTTCTGGAGCCGAAAGGTGTAGAATGAGTTATAGCCTGGTAGCACAAGGGTGCTTTCTGCTGCTTTAAACCAGGTCTCCATTACAGCACCCAGGGGTGACAGATCCAGGCCATTTCTGGCAAAGCATCGAGGTTTGTCAATCATGTCATCCCAAGCAAACAGATGCTGAATTCCCTTAGAATGACACCAGAAACTTAGCCAATTGTTGAAGTCACTCATTTTCTGTTTGTACTGCGGTATCATTTTGGACGATGGTAGGATGCTGCTCAGGGCTAGGGTCATACCTGCCTGGGCCACATAATTCGAGAGCTCCACCATGTCTCTTTTCATGTAGTCCAGGGAGGTGCATCTCAGGTCATTCACACCCACATGAACAATGACAGAGTCATACTTGTACTTATTGTGGAGTGACCTGAGTGCGTGTGTTATGGATTGGATTCTGGCACCTGACAGACAGCTGACTGTTACCTTCTCCTTATTCAGCCTAGTAAGTGGGATATCAGTGTGCCTCACTATTGAGTCACCTATGATTATTGTATTGGGAAAGCTGTTTTGCCTTAGGGACTTAGGTTGAGAGGCACACTCTGTAGATGAGCTATGTGTCTTGTGGTTTGTGCTGCCTTGTGGTGGACGAGTGCATTTCTGCCTTGGAGGTCTCGGCTATTTGGGTAGATTTCTATTGAGAACCTCTGCAAAGGTGGGTGCGTGGTTTGTGTTTTTAGATGAGGGCTGTGATGGTGGGTGTTCCGCAGGGCTATGTGTTCCATATGGTGTAGTGCAGGTGCTGATCTTCTCCTCTTGACCAGCTATTTAGGTCTTGGATGGAGAGTGCATGGCTTCCAATTTGGAAATATAAGTGCATCTCTCACAAGTCTGAGTGTTGGGAGGTAAGAGAAGAGGGTTGCCAGCACACATGAGGCAGTTGCTACACTGCCTCAAAATGCCCAAGTTCACCAGGTTAATAGGAGAAAGTACAGGGAACTGACCTTTAGACATGCCAGGAGGAATGGTCATCATTACTAAGTACTATAGGTGAACTGCAACCTCTTGACCTAAGCCAGTTCAGATTCATCAAGGGCAGATCCTGCCTACTTAACCTGGTTAAATGATTTGGTTACTGAAGCAATGTATGAGGGCAAATCAGTACATGCCACAGATGTAGACCTCACAAAGACATTCACTGCCATCCCTCACTCAGGAATTGTAGATGAACTGTCAAGCTAAATGTAAATCCCTATGCTCATTCAATAGCAAATTGGCTCATAAATGGAACCCAGAAAATTAGGGTGGGTGGTTCCATCTCCTCAAAAATACCTGTCACTAATGGTGTACCACAGGGTTTAGTCCTTGGGACACTCTTTGGAATTTACTTATTGAAGGTCAAAGTAAATGTTAAACGTTTATGGCAGACTAAGTCTGCAGATGACCACAAACTTGGTGCCATCACAAACTCCCCAGAGGAACCAAAGACTTCCAAGAGGCCCTTTCCAAAACAACTAGCTGGTATAAAAAAATGGAGTAAAGCTAAATGCCAAAAAATGTATAATCTTAGCAACATGATTTCCCTTGTTAATTATCACACTGTCAACAACCCCCCCCCCGCCAAAAAAAAGATGATCCTGTAGCCAGGGATCTATGAACCTGTATTGACAATAAACTGTTCTTTGATCACCATGTATCCACCATGTACCCACTATTGTAAGGAAGCCCTTTTTCATTTCACAGTTTATATCTAAAGTCAGGACACTCATGTCTAGGGATGTAATCATTCCACTGTACTCATCTCTCATCATTGAATATAATCCCCCATTTGATATGTACATGTCCAAACACTTGTTACAACTAGAGTGAGCACAATTTTTTCTCATTACAAACGTCAAAGGCCTAAATCACAAAAATTTGCAATTTATCTCAAAGCTTTGTCCCCGTTCTCATTATTATACAAGGATTGCATACGTGTATATTGAAAAGGCTAAACACTGAAAGGCAACTGATCAAACAAAACTGGTCAGACAGCTACCTATCAAAAATGGAAGAAAAAAAAAGTATTTTTGCAGGAAGGCTATCCCCCCTGCACCCCTACAGCTCCTGCTTATTATATATATCAAATCCACAGTCAAACTGCAGTGGGAAAAGGAAAAATTCCTCGATCGCTATTGTACCATCATCTTAAACAGAAAAAAGGTGGCAAGTTCATTAAGATTTTTGATCATTACCAGCTTTTTTTCTGTTCAATAACTTCATTTTCAGTGAAGTGTAGCACACCACATACAGTCTACTAAGAGGTGATGTCTGCCTTGCATATAGAACCTCAACAGACCCTATTCTGTCAGACCTATTGCACATTTATAAGTCTAATAGCAACATGAAGACCCACTCAAGTGATCCCAATCTCTTTAGCAACATAAATACAACATATTGGAGGGATAGATATGTATCCCAGAGAATACCTCTTCTTTGGAACTGTCTTCTTATTCACATACAATGAAGTACTTCTATTACTCCATTCAAATGTAATTTACATGAATGGATGGGAAACCACAAGTTCATCCCTGGTTTAGCACCTGTGTTCCTCAAGGAGAGGGGTAACAAGTAAATGTGCCAAGATATCCTTGTTCCGCCTGCCTCTTCGTTATTTGTATGCAAAATATAAGGGCTAAAAACAACCATGGGAACATAAGGACAGGCTTCTTCTGATCATCAGAGATCAATAGCCTAGTAATTACTTATGAACCTGTTACTGAACACAGCTGCATCTTTATAGGTTTTTCTTTTGTATTACTATTATTACTGTTATTATTATTATTATTATGACATTTTTTTCCATTTTCCTTTTCATGTCATCTCAAAAAAGCTTCACTACTTTTTTGTTTAATAATAATTCTAGAGGAATGTTACCAGGGGATGTGGTGTAGATACTCTCCTGCAGCCTAGATGTTATATAAAGACAGCAAAAAAGGATGAACATTCTCTTTTTGTATATCAGTGGCCTCAATAATTTAAGTAAAAGAGTGAAACTATTCAAATATTTAGCTTTTCTTGATGTGCATATCTCGTGTCAAAAAAGTCCTCTTATATTTGGATAAACATCATTTTATTTACTATCAGCTTAAAAAAGTTTCAATATGTTACATTCAATTCTTTATCCAATAAATCAACAGATGTGGCAATTATTTTTAATAAACCAGGCTTTCAAATACTTGATTTAGTAAACTACTCAGAGGGGAGGATTTTATTAATAGTAGCGGCATAGCAGGGGTGTGTATTACTAACAGGAACCGCATATACACCTTTTGTGGGGTACTCTGAAGTTTTGGGGAATTTACATTTGCTTTTACAATCTGTAAAGGACAAAGATCAATGTGCACTTAAAATTAAGCAAAGAAGAGAAGTTAAAGTTTTTTTTGGATGGATAAATATTCCTATAGATCTTAGGAACAAGAAAAGTTTGCGGGTTCCCAGTTATAAATAATTTCACTTGAATACAAAGAAACAAAGAAAATATCAAAGAAGTTAATGAGATTAGATTTTTTTCTCAGTTTGGTTGGCAAAACAAGGTAATGATATAAAAGTTATGTCCTAGGCTTCTTTCTGATCACTCTGCAGTGGTTGCTTCTCTTAGATGATTAAAAAAATAGTAAAAATGTAAATAAATGAATAAATATAAATGTGTAGGTGAACTTGCTCTGTTCATGTTTGTCTTGTTTACATGTGAATCACATCAGTACAGGAGACAGACAAAGTTTCATAATGTTAGTCTGTCCTCAGCTGCTTCAACAGCTTAGTGGTTATGGCAGCCAGAATGGTATTTTAGTGGGCCTAGGTTCAAGAACTAGCTGATGTTAATGCTGTACTACTAGGCTTTGACCAGGGTCTGCATTTCCAAAAAGTAGCTACCTGATATAGCAGTTTATGTGAGTCAGACAGGTTGTTGATGTAGTCTATCCTTTCCTAGTGCTTGATTTGTTTAGCTGTTGTGGTGGGGAGAAGGAAGGTGTTTCTGTGCTTAATTCTGTTTAAGCTCCATAGTGACTCTTGGTTATGGAAAAGAAAGATGTAAGTAAATATAAATGTGCAATTGCCCTTACTCTGTTCTTACTGATCTGCTTTTATATATATATATATATATATATATATATATATATATATATATATATATGTGTGTGTGTGTGTATATATGGGTCTACTTGAGATCACCGAAATCTCAGTAGATCGACATTCAAAACATCAAGCCCAAAAGCACCAAGTTTCACATCTGCAAAACTTCACAATACCAACGTCTGAATGTCTGACAGTCCAAGCTGAGCAGAACAGGAAATCCGTTCATGTGCACGCTGTAGTGCGATCTTGGAGTTGGCATCTTTAAGTAGCAGGGGGTTTGGGGGGTGTACCACCCCTACAAAAATGTTAAAAGTACAGTTATTTGTCCATGTTTGTTATGAATATTCATGTCGGTGCTATGGAGACCATCATGAATATTTACTGTTAACTGTTAGGGGTGAAGGTTTATTGGTTGGTAGGTGGGGTCTGCATAAGGGGAAGTAGGCAATTTATTTTGGAATGTTTTTGTCTCCTCTTAGTATGGTGTTCATGTCTGCTGTTATTGATTTGTTGCAGGGGGGTAAGTCAGGATTTTGTGTTGTCGGTGGTCTGTGTGTCGGGTGTATAAGATGTCAGGTTTTTGACATTTCGGTGTTCAGGGCTTGATGTTTTGAATGTCGGTCTACTTACATTTCGGTAATCTCAAGTAGACTCATATATATAAGTAAATATATGAGCACTACATAATCCTGAAAGCCCAAAATCCTGAAACCAAAATCTTGAAAGTTCAAAATACTGAAAACTCAAAATACTGAATCTCATAATACTGAAAACACACAGGATACCAACACTTACTATATTCCAGCACAAGTACATACAGAAAAAAATAAAAGACAAACCATATTTCTCTTCTCCAAGTATAAGCAGGGGGTCAAACCCCCCTTCACCCCCTATGTGGGTGGTTGCGCCCACCACACCCCCTGCTACTTGAATATATCAACCCTGAGATTGCACTTAGTGTAGTGAAGTGCAATCCCAGAGTTGATATATTTAAGTAGCAGGGGCTTTGTGTGTGTGTGTGTGTGTGTGTGTGTGTGTGTGTGTGTGTGTGTGTGTGTGTGTGTGCACGTGTGTGGGAAGGCACATCCCCCCATGGGAGTTCCCCCCCACATAAAGAATGAATCCCAAAAGACTGAAAATTCTAAATATTAAATGATGGAATCTGCCCCTTCACAACTGTTGTGCGATCTTGGAATTGGTATATATAGTTAGCAGAGGGTGTTGGGGGTGCAGCCCCCACATGACGGGTGCAGGAGGCTTGACCCCTGCATTAAAAACTTGTTCAGTATTTTGAATTTTCAGTCTTTTGGTTTTTCAGTCTTCTGAAGTAGACCCATACACACACATTTTATATATATATATATATATATATATATATATATATATATATATATATATATATATTTATATATATATATATATATGTATGGTTTCCTATCAGAAGCCTGAAACACTATAAGCTTAAAAATCTAAATCCTGAAACCAAAAGCCTGAAAATTCAAAATCCCGAAAACCCAAAATCCTGAAACTCAAAATCCTGAAAACACAAATAATGCTAATATGTCACTATAAAGACACTAATATCTACCAACTGACCCTGACCCTAACCCTAACCCTAAGGTCCGTCAATATCGCACACTCACCTGACCCGCGCCCTAACCCTAACTCACTTAAACCGCCCTAACCCCAATATTTGTCACTATTGCATACATGCCTAACCTGCGCCCTAACCCTAACTCACTTAAACCACCCCTAACCCTAACATAAAACCAATCAAGACACTCACCTGAACCCAACGCATGACCTAACACCACAGGGCTAACAATAGCAAAGCCACAATGACGTCAGTATGTCCATTTTGTGTTTTCAGGATTTTGAGTTTCAGGATTTTGGGTTTTCGAGATTTTGAATTTTCAGGCTTTTGGTTTCAGGATTTTGATTTTCAAGCTTATAGTGTTTCAGGCTTCTGATAGGGAACCATATATATATATATATATATATATATATATATATATATATATATATCTATATATATATATATATATATATATATATATATATATATATAGATATATATACCAGTTTTATCCAGTTCCCTAATGCTACATTAAGAGGCATTTCTTTTATTAAGCAAATCAGACCTCATTTATTTCATTTATTCTTTTCCGTCTTTTTGGGATTTAATTACCATTTCTTATTGATTTTGATGATATGTGAATAGCATTTTCATCATATTATGGGTGATTTTCAGCTCTACTTATGAGGTGCTTTTTAATCATTTTTGTGGAGTCAGTTATTGATTGCTTGATTGATAGATTCATGTATTTTAGAAAGCTAATTATGGTTATGTTAAGATTAATTAGGTTTATAGTACAGTTATACTTTTTATCAAAGTACAGTTATACTTTTTATCAAAGTTCAGCTTAGTTTAAATAAAATTATGTTTGTTCTGCAGGTAAGGCAATTTTCGATTGGCAGGTGTGTGTGTGTGTGTGTGTGTGTGTGTGTGTGTGTGTGTGCACGCACACGCTTTATTCATGTCTGAAATTTGAATGCCTAATATCCAAAAGATACAGAAACAAAAATCATTACTCACTGTGAAAATGCAGTTACATTGAAAACTGAAAGCTAACCTACTAAATTCATTATTCTGCCCTGCATCCTACTTCCCCTAAAATGTATTAACTACAAGGTTATACAACAATGAAACTCTGCCTGCTCCATTACCCATCCAATGCGATTGCAAACTATATGCATTAGAACTTCGGTATTAAATGTGCTCACCATGAAACAAAGAAATCACAGCAAAGAACCTGAAAACACAGCTGTCACTTGAACTGAATGTCAGTCAAACATACAAAAAACAGCATTTTGAGAAACAGCCATTTCATTTCAGTGATAGGTTTGATCAGTGTGTGAAGTTACTTTTTTGTTGCATTGAAGTAAATGCAAAATGTGATACAAGTATTACTTTTAATTTTATTTATTTTTCTTTTAAACAGTGTAGATTTGGGGGCTATTTTATGGGATCTAGGGTGTTTTGGGGTTATGTCTCTATTTTATGTGTTCAATATATGAACATTTGTACTTCAGTTTTTGGGAGTTAGAGTCAAATGTTTTTCTGGACATGTTAGTAGGTCTAATGATGTATCTAGAATGTAGATGGACTTATAATGTAGACAAACAAAAGTATGGCCTGTTTCTGGGAATTTTAGTAGGCCTAATTATGTGCCAATGATTTTGATAAGCTTTTGATGGCATACCAATAATGTACATAAGCAAAAAAATTTACACAGTGTACTAGATACATTTTTTCACATCATCTATTTAGTGCGTACCAATAGGGTTGGTAAATAAATAATAATAAATATAATACACCTTGTAATTTTCATAATAAAAATATAGCTCAGCAGCATGGCAAATCTGGCTACCATTCCTATGGACACAACTCTTCTCAACAGATGCAGTGACAGCCATCATACACAATGAAACAAACTGAAGATAAATTAACAAAAAAGTTTAAAATTATGTAATAATAGTTAAAGAGACAAAAGGGGCAAATGTAGGTATCTACCTGACTGAAAGACCCTCAAGTCACACGATATGGTAATATTAAAAAAAAGCTGTAAAACTGTGAAATACTTCTTCTCTTTCGGCTGTTCCCGTTAGGAGTCACCACAGCAGATCACCTGTGTCCATTTCTTCTTGTCCTCTGCATCTTGCTCTGTCAAACCAACCACCTGCAGTTACTCTCTCACCACATCCATAAACCTTATCTTAGACCTTCCTCTTTTCCTCTTACCTGGCAGCTTCATCCTTAGCATCCTTTTCCCAATATACTCAGCATCCCTCCTCAGCACATGACCAAACCAACGCAATCTCGCCTCTCTGACTGTCTCCAAACCGTCCAATCTGAGCTGACCCTCTAATATATAGTTTGAAACCTCTGACAGTGAAGTCCTAGTTGCATGTGAATCACAAAGGGTGCTATATTTTGCAGCTTAATTTTGAAAAAAAAAAATAATCAAACCTGAACTTCTCAAGAAACAACTGCATTTTACTGAAGTCACGTTCTGTCTTAGCCAAAATATATGTTACTTAGCTATTGACATGTGTTCAAAATCACTGCCTTTTTAAAATGCACTATTAGCTTAAAAAGAATAATTAATTAATAATGCATATGTTAGGGTTAATTTGGAAGTTGAAGTCAAGTGAGTGTTGTTTATGAAATTTGCTTTGTACCATGCTTAAATGTATATATGAGTTTCTGTCTTAAACTCAAAATATTGTTCTGGTTTCTGTTTCTCTCCAAAGTTGAAACATTACCATGATTCCCATAAGACAAAGGAAAGGGATTTTGTTTTTAACTGCAGGTTCTGAATAAATAAGTTAAAATTCTTTTAGCTCATTTTAAGTCTTATGGGCTAAAATTAATTAATTTTGTTTACAAAGTACAATAAAAACCCTTTGCTTAGGACAACAGAGTTGCTAGATTCTTACTGGCTGCCATTACTGTCATATGAGTAACTGTTGGGACAGGATGGTCTGACCATTCCTGTCCAGTTCTTACTGTTTTTTTTTATCTAAACCATGTTACTTGTACTGAATTATTCTATTATTTCACTGAAATCAATTTCACTTGTAAAATGCCACATATTTTAGCTTAGATGCATTCTCTTCCACAGGATATTACGCTGGGTGTTGCTCTAAATAAAAATTAACTTCATTTTCTAACTTTTCATCTTGATATGATATGTCCAATGTGATATGCCCTATGATGTAAGCTATAAACTCTCCTGATAATGTATTTGTTTATAGCTGTGTCTGTTGCCATCTATCCGTCTATCTATACATCTGTAGACCTACACATGCACACACACACACACACACACACACACACACATATATATATATATATATATATATATATATATATATATATATATATATATACACACACACACACACACACACACACACACACATATATATATATATATATATATATATATATATATATATATATATACACACACACACAACAGAGGGTGAGAGTATGGCAATCTTCTCACAGCCATTACCTAGATAACAAAGATTTTTTTAATAATTAGGTTAATGCAGTACATAAAGAAGTTGGCTGAAAGCAGCAAGCAGGAATGTAATGCCTCACCAAGAAGATAATCTAAAGAAAGACTTTGAAAGCGTGGAATGGAAAATTTTTGAACATTTTTTTTTATTTACCTTTTCACTGCAGCATGCAATTTGTACTGCATTGTGATGCATTTTCCCCTCCTGTCAGTCATTGTATTAATGTCCTGGTTCTATATTGTCATACTTGCAGACACTTATTTTTCACACTCCACCTTTATTACCAATGATGTCAAAGAATGGTTGGGATGGAAGAGCATCCATAGACTTTAATGGATGCAACTCATCTTATGCAAAGGGCATGTCCATTAAGGTTTATATGCATAACCCAAAGTAAACCCTACCGTGGTGTTAACAGAGATTCTGTAGATTTATTTGTTCCATAGTTTAATAAATGGTTTACATATTTTTTTAAACAGTCCAAATATATTATAGGCTCATAGGTTCATAGGTAAGTACTAGGCTAGCTGCCCTTGCAGGCCATTTTAAGCCTAGCCAATTTATCTTCTTGTATTCAAAATAACCTATCCCATTTTTGTTATAGACTGGCCTCACCCATCCTGTGGTCAATAATTATGTATTACCCAATGAGAATAACTGAGATCATACCATAGATAATCTGAGGGGACCCATCCATATTAGGTGTGACAGGGTACAGAATGCACCAAAGTGCATAATTTACAATATGTCTTGATGCATATATAAACTGTTTCCAAACACTTGAAGCACACAGTGTCAAACTATTAAATGTGTGTGCTTCAGTGAACAATATTATTTTAAATAGGGGCAAGCCCTCTTGCTCCTTCTCGTAACACCTCAGACCTCTGCTTATTTCTCTGTTCCTAATATTGCAGAAGCAGAGAAAAAGGATATGGACAGTTTGGTTTCAGCTCAGAATGTATTCCAGGTGACCCGATATTTATAGTGAGACAGACAGCTGAGAAAAAGCTAGAGATGTTGAAACAGTCCAAATGGGTATTCCTAAATTTTGGTGAAAGCATATGACAAGATCTTAGGAAAGCTTAGTTGGGCAGTCCTACGATGATTCTAAAGTCCCAGAAACAAGAACTTGATTCAGTATAACATATTCATATATTGATTCAATAATAACATATTGCCTTTTGAAGTATGATTGATTTCAAAATTTTGACAAGTTCTTAATTCCATATTTTACATGAACTAAATATTTGTTATCAGATTATTGATTTATCTTAATTATATAAATTATGTTTAACAAAAATAAATGCAATTTTCTTAATTAGTTCTTCTATGTGTTTTGTTGATTATGCCATGTGTTTTATTAAAAAAAATGGAGTGAGTTGATCATTGTTTTATTACACACTGATGAAAAGACTTCATCCTGAAAGCTCTGTGATGTGAATTGGATTTTATATTAAATAGATTTTTATTTGTAGCTCTGGCTTTATGAGTCTGTTTTTTCTTGAGCTGTTTGTTGGACTTTACCATTGACCACGTTAGTGCGTTTACCTGTTTCTTCCTTGTGCACAGCTCGATTATTGCAACTTAAAAAACATCATATTAGAGGCATTACAGTAGTTTGTTTGTGTCTTTCGGCTTTTAGGGGTCGCCACAGTGGAACTCCGGTCCGCTAATGATTGGTAGTTGATTTTTACATGCCGAGTTACCAGCCCTGACGCACAACCTTCAATGAAGGTACGCCCATTCACGCATGTCTTCACGCAGAAGACGCTCTAGCTGAGAATTGAACCGGACAGCGTCTTACTGTGAGGTGACATCGCTACCGCAGCACCTGGAGGCATTACAGTAGTAATAATATTAAATTAATGACTATATTATACAAATGAGATACAGTGATTGAGCAGTACTGAAACAATAAGTACATCTAAACTATAGAAATGGGATGCAATGAGTTTCCACTACAGAACTAACACATTCAAAGGAAAAAAAACAACCTTGATAATAACATAACAGCTAGAACAAGTATAATTGCCTTATACAGGAGCAATAGAAAACTGGGAAATGCTTATTGTGGTATGCCTGTGTCTAAACTGAGGTAGTCTATAGTGATTAACTGAACAGCTGAAAGCACAGAGAACAAAAAGGATAGGTTGCAATGAGAGATATTAGAAAGAGATGACTTAGTTACAAGAAAGCACAAGGGAGGAAGATAGTAGGTGAACACAGGAGAGGGAGGAGGGAGAATAGAGTGGAATTAAAGGGTGAGAGGTAGTGGTAAAACAAATGGTTATCAGGGATAGGAGTGAAAAGGTAGACAGTAGTGAATAATGAAGATGATTGAGTGTAAATGAGTAACATGGCAGTATTGGTACTGAAGTGTATTGCAATAATCTTTTCATAAGATGAAGCAAGAGGTGCTTCTATATGTGCAAGGTTTTATATGTGAGGTTAAGATAAGGAGTATCAGCCGGGCGGGTACAGAGGTGTAGTGGCAGTACCAGGTGTTTATTAAGTAAGATGTTAACGTATACTTGAATGGAAAGGAGCTTTTAAAATAACAAAGTGGTGAAGGTAGAGAGTTCCAGATTTTAGATATGTCGTGAGAGTCACCCTGGGAGTTGTTGGAGAGACTTAGGAGTTATGAGTGTTTGTTCTGACGAAGTATACATTGACAACATCCTTGCAAACAAATTCAGTGCAAACTTCACCCCTGAGACTTCTGTCTAAGTCTCTAAAATATCTGAATTCCTAATACCTCCAATTATCTCTAACGATCACTAAAGTGCTAACCAAGGCCATAAATACTTCCTTTGTGGGAGGTGACAATATCCCTGGTGGATTAATAGTGTTAAACATGCCCTTGCAGACTCACTCCTTAAACTGTCTAACCTAAGTTTAGCTGCTGCTCTATCTCCAATGAGTGGTGCACTGTAGCGGTGATGCTCCTTCATAAGCATGGCATAACAACTGGCCCAGGTAATAACACACCTGTCAGCCTTACAAGCCTCATCTGCAAAGTCATGCAATGTATTATAACTGGCCACATAAACTAAAATATCAAATATCTTATTAGACTTGACCACTGACATTATAGCTTTATAAAAGGGAGATCATTGCATATTTAATCTAGTTAACTTCTTTAAAAGGCTTATTGAGGCAGATGGTGGTGGTGGATGGTGACCATACAGCTTATTTTGACCTGGCCAATGCCTTTGACAACATTCCCCATGCAGGCATCATACAGAAGCTAAATGCTTTAAAAATGAGTTCACACAGTAAGAAGGACAACAAACTGGCAGAAAGAACCCACACAGTGCAAATTGCAGATGCCTCATTAGAACGTATGAACGAGAACCCATGGTGACTCCCAGGGATCAGTTGTGGGACCTCTCCTTTTCAACATTTACTTCTTACCTTTCCAACCAGACAGCAAAGATCTCTGGCTTTCAGGTTGTAGAGGACTACAAACTGGAGGTTGTTGTTAAGTCACCCTTTGACACCCACAGCATCCATTGTGAACTCTTCCTCAATAAACTCTTGATGTGCTAAAATAGGCTCAAACTAAACAATAAATGTCTGGTATTACCACTGTTGGCTGACACCTACTACACCTATCATGCTATATAGATATCACACCAGTACAAAACAAAAAAATGCAGTGAGGAGCCTATGAACTTGGACTGATAACTCCCTCTCTTTTGACCATTGTGTGATAATGGCTGTCAAGAAATCCTTTGATTTAGCACAGCTAATTGCCAAAGGAATTTCATTAAGATCTAAAGAAGTACTCACTCTCTTATACTTAACATTGAGCAGACCAGTTTTGGAGTACAATGTTCCTTCTGGGATGTGTCTCACTAAATATATCAAGCAGTTAGAAAGAACCCAAATGCTCCTAATTAAATAGATCACAGGTCTAAAGTCCCTGAGCTGTCAAGAGAAGTTAAAAGCTCTATCCCTTTATTCGGTTTCTTACAGAATTTTGAGGGGAGATCTTTGTCTAGCACATAATACCATTAGATGCCTCATTATCCTAGACCTTGTGTAGCTCCACAACATTTTGGACACCTCCGCCAATACTAGAACCAGGGACCTAAATCTTCACTAACAGATAAATAAAACATGGTAGAGGGACAGATTAATAATCCAACACCTCCCAAACTTCTGGAATAAACTTCCCATGCATGTTAAAATATGGCTTACTACTTTCCTTTAAATGTAACCTAAATGACTGAATGGGCATCTACAAATTTACTCTGCATTTCACAGGTATGGCTCTCTTGGGGAAAGGAGTTGCTTTGAGGGAGGGTAGTGGCATGATGTAAATGGTCATAAGACTCAATAACCTTTGAATATCTATGAATTTGTGACAGGAATTTATCAGAGGAGTCCTAGAGGGGGGAAATACCACTGGATGAGAGAATTTAGTGAGGGACTTTTGTAAGGAAAATGCAATACTTTGTGAGCTGTTTTAAGCTTGGAAAAGTTGAGGAAGTTGGAGAAGTCTAGCCAAATTTTTTGCCTAAGAGCAGTGCAGTGGTGGGTTCTGTTGGACAGGTTTGTTGCAAATTTAGCAGTTAGGTTGTAATTCTGCTCTAGTTTACTAACCTGAGTGGAGTAAATGCTTGTGATTACAAGCCTACATATGAGAAAGAGGACAATAAGTAAGGTGTTGTGTGTATATGAGTGGAATCAGTAAGAAAGGATTTGGCTGTATACAGCAGACACAGTTTTTGATGACTTAGGTTCATAGGTTCATAGGTTGGTACTAGGCTATCAGCCCTAGGGCCTATACAAGCCTAGCCATAACAATTCCCCTGGCTGTTTCTTCCCACACTATTTACTTCCCTGGACCCCTGTCTAGCAGGGCGACTGATGTGATCCCTGGGGTGAATTTTCTTTCTCCCATCCAATCATCAAGGTTCCTTTTGAAGAGGGCCAAAGAGGCGCTCTGCTTGACATGTATGGGCAATCTATTCCAGAGTTTGGGGAGTCTCTGGGTCAGGAACCTATCCCTCCAGTATGTTTTGTTTATTGTGATGACAAGGTTTAGATCCCTGGAACGTGTGGCTCTGAGGGATTGGGATTTCTTTAAGTGTAGCATGTCCAACAGCTCTGGGTTTGACATGGCCTTGTATGTTAAGCAGAGATCGTCTCGGAGTAGACGCTATGCGACAGAGTATAGCTGGAGTTTTTTAAGGCGGTCAGCATAGGGCATCTGCTTTAGGCCTGTGATTCTTTTAGTGAGGTATTTCTGCGGCCTTTTCAGTTATTGCAGATGTCTTGAGAGGTACATACCAAATGGGGCATTGTGTTCTATAATTGGTCTAATGAGGGATGAGTACAGTGGGACAATGACCTTTTTTTTTCTGGATGAAAAGCCCTTAGTGATGAGGTGTGCCACATAGAAGGATTTCCTGACTGTTGTGGCGATGTGGTTATTGAAGGTGAGACCACTGTCCACCTGTGTCCCTAAGTCTTTTATCGCACTTTCGGTGTTTAGTGTACTTCCACCTATGTGGTAATTCACAGGTACATGTTTTTTCCCAAAGGTGATAACTATACATTTCTTTGCATTGAGCTTGAGCCCATGGCTCTGGCACCAAGCATCTGTTTCTGTAAGGCCATTTTGTAGAGTATCCACATCATGTGCGGATTCAATAATGGCTCCCAGTTTGCAGTCATCTGCAAAAGTTGTTAGCCAGAGTCCCTTAGTGTTGGCCTGTACTTCAGAGAAGTAGATGCCAAACAAGAGCGGTTCCAGGACTGAACCCTGAGGTACTCCACTTGTCACTTGTCTGGAGCTGGATTTGGAGTCAGCTACTTTTACAGTGTGGGTTCTGTCAGTAAGCCAGTTGGCAACCCATCGAGTGACATAGGGATTAATGCCCAACTTAGTAAGTTTATCTATGATTCCAGAGTGGAGGATGGTGTCAAAGGCCTTGGCAAGGTCCAGATAGGCTGT
This sequence comes from Protopterus annectens, assembly GCF_019279795.1. Taxonomy (NCBI): domain Eukaryota; kingdom Metazoa; phylum Chordata; order Ceratodontiformes; family Protopteridae; genus Protopterus; species Protopterus annectens. The sequence goes on from NC_056737.1 coordinate 311,494,927, forward strand.
GTGGACTGCCTTACCCTTGTCCACAGCTCTGGAGACTGATTCAAAGAAGTCAATCAGGTTCAGGAGACAAGATCGGCCCTTCATGAAGCCAAACTGGGTGGGGTCCAGTATTTTAAGGTTGCCAATGTCTGTGTTTATACGTTCCATGATAATATGTTCCATGGCCTTGCAGATAAGGCTTGTCAGACTGATGGGGCGGTAGTTCCCAGGATCCAAGGTGGATTCCCCCTTGTGGAGTGGGATAACTGTAGCTGTGTGCCACTCAGTGGGCATGAAGCCTGAGGTGAGGGTATGATTAAACATGACACTTAGGTGAGGTGCCAATTCATTTTGTAGTTCATGTAGTACACAGCCTGGGATGTCATCTGGTCCCATGGATGCTGTATTCATAGCTTTGGATAGTGCGTTTCCTATTCATGTTTTGGACATATTCAGGTTATATTTAAAACTATCTTCAGTTATAACTCTGAGAAGCTTTGTGTGAGAGATTTCCAGCATGGTCCCATTAGTGCACTGAATGGTGAAGTTATGTATGGGGTTATAGTAGGATTAGTGGGCAAAAAAAGGTTTGTTTCTTTGAGGGGCTGAACACTAGATCAGATTGCTGGAGCCAAGCTTCTATGGCAGAGTAAGAGAGTTAGGCAATGGACAAGCTTAGGATTTTTTTTTTTGCACCATTGATGATGGTGGAACCATCTGCTTATTGAATAAGTGTTGCATTGCTGGAGGCTACAGGGAGATCATTCATGAAGATATTAAATAGCAAATGATATAGACCCCTGCAAAACTCTTACAAGGATGGAAAGAAAGAGGAAGATGTGGCTTGTTACTATTAAACATGTTGTTCCCTACTGGATAGATAGGAGTTAAAGAAGTTGTGAGCTGCAGGAAGTGGGGCAGATGAAGAAGTCTGGTATGAGATACAGTACCAAAAGCTTTTGATTGGTCAAGGAAGACTGAAGAGACCAGGTAGCTGTTGTTTCTATGAAGGATGAATGGTGCACAGAAATTATAGGAAGGCAGGGTCTGTAATGTATAATGGGCAAAATACATGTTAAGATGAAGAGAGAGGTTGTTGGTAATTAGAAATAGTAGGAGCAGTGAATGGATACATTCTCAAGGATTTTGAAGAGAGGAGAAAGGATGTCAGTGGATTAGAAGTTAGATAGCACAGTAGAACTGCTCCTTTTATGAAAAGGCAGGATGAAATATTGTTCCCAGTTGTGAGGGAACAAGGGTTCTTGAACAGACCTACTAATACAGATGGAGACTGTAGAGACAATGGCTTCAGCAGCCAGATTAAGGTACTCTGCAGGAAGGGGTTTGGGTGCCATTGTGGTTAGTTTCAGTTTTTGTTTTTTCTTGGAAACGGGATTGGATTTTAATGTAAAGGAGCAAGAGTTATTGGTGGGAAAAGCTGCAGGGGGTGAGAGTTGGATGTAGAATCACAGACGGTAAGGGAAACTGCAGATTTGAAGAAGTGGCTGTTGAAATTGCAGGTTATTTTAAGATAACGTTTGATGGGTTGGGGATGAGATTAGTGGTTTTCCTGGGCTTAAGAATGTAACTTAACAGTTTGTGATATGATTGATCAAACATTTTGGGTGGATTGGAAATAGAAGTTTGGCTGGTTGGTGAAGTACGTTTTTGTTTGTTAAATTCTAACTGGGCCTTAGTAATATTATGAAGGTAGTGACAGTACTGACAGTTAGTGATGATTTTGTTGGCTTGCCAGGCACTCCACGCTTTGTCTCATAACTTGTTTGTTTGATAGATTAAACCATGAAAATGAATAAGGTTTCATCCTTTTTTCTGTGAATAGGGGCCTATTTTAATATGTTCCAATTATTTTGTGAGAGTTTCATTGAAAGTTTATTTATTAAAATTGGAGATGTTACAGAGTAATTATAGAGATCTGGTTTATGGCTTTTGGTTAAAGCATGTGATATATGTAGGGTGGTAATTGCTTAAATTGGGTAGACTTCCGGAATCAACTGTATTGTCTGGATTTGTGGTTAAGATCCAGTCTAGTGTCGATTATTTCCCAATAGGGTTGTTCACTATAGATAGAAAATGCATAAGCTGAGAGGCATAAAAAGGTTACAGTAAAGTGAGGAAAAACGATTTGGGGAAGTACAGTTTATTATGACATTGACCTCTCCTAGTATCACAGCTTCATGAGGTATATTAGTTAAGGACCAAGAGAGGATGTGTTTGTGTGTGGATGAGTTGGTTTTGTTGTTTGGGATGGGATGTACATGACTATTAGGCATAGTGCTGTTTACTTACATGTTGGGTAGAAATAGCTATTTTGGCAGATGAAAAGAAGGAGATTTATTTGGAATAGAGCTTCAGTTTGTTTTCGTATTTGCTTCTTTGTGTTTGTTAATCTTTGTTTCGAGTAGAGCTTCAGTTTGTTTGTGTATTTGTTTGTTTGTGTTTGTTAACTGAGGAAGAGCATTTAAAGGTTATGTGAGAATATGATAGCTATGGCCCCTGCTCTTTTTACTTTGGTGGTCAAGTCTCAGAATGTTATAGCCAGAAGTGAGTATCCCATTATTGGAAATACATTGTTTGAGTCATGTTTCAGTTAGAATAGTTGTTTTGTAGTGAGAAATCCAGGAGTGTCATAATGTCAGTTTGTTGTTTCTACTCCTAATGTTGACATCAAAGATTTTAAATGAGGGGTGAGTTGTGGGGAGACACTCTTTAGCAATGAGGTCAGTAATGGAGGGAACTTTAATGGGATCGGGTGTTTGAAATTGGGTTGGGATGAATAGCACTGGTAAGTATAAGTTGTACAACTGTGAGCTCGGCTGAATGGATGAAAGAGCAAGTAAATGTTACTTTGTTGTTGAGTACAAAAGGATACAGGTGTATTTTTTGTGTATATACAGTGGTTTAATAAGGTGGAGGAAGATTCTGTGAAAGAGGGCTGGGGAGATGGCCAAGAATGGGGGTTGTGCAAGAGAAAGTGTATAACAGGAATACTTGTTTTCTGAGTATCAACTGGCAGAGAGTAATGATAGGAGGTGATTAAGAAGAGATGGAGTACCAGAAAAGAGATGAAGGGAGTAGAGAGGTGAATGGGTTATACTGGGGTAAGTGAGTGATGGAAACAGAGATGATGTTCCTTAGGACAGAAACTGATATTAAGTAAACGTGTGAGTGTTTTGTGAGTTGGGGATCCGCTGTAATTAATGTGAGAGGCACAAGGTGGGGATAAGGAAGAGGTTGGAAGTGGAGTAGTTGGTAGAGGAACTAGGAGTAGGACGAGGAGGAGACGGAGCGAAATAAAGAAGCAGGAATTGGAGTAAAGAGAGTAGATGGAGTGAAGTGATGAATGGGAGGTGGGGTAAAAGGAGTGGCTAGAGGAGTGAGGAGCAGAAGTTGGTGTAAAGATACTGGTTATCACTTTAACACTGAATAGAACAAAAAAGAAACTGTAGCAACATGAAAATAAAAGAACATTACCATTCAGTCTATTGGCTCCAACAGCACTTACACTCAGTTTAGACGCAAATAAAATTCAGGTGCTCACAATTTCAATAAAGTTCACATCTGTTCAACAAATAAAGATTTTATTATCAGTACTCCAGTTAGGCAGTTCAAAATCTCTTATCAGGACATCCGTTGGAGTTAATAAGTTTCCACAGAAACTCACACCTTGGAGCCAAATCCTCTGGCCTCAGTTCAAATCTCCTTTTAGATATGTACTCCAGACTCCACTGGACTTTTACTCAGACAGCTACTACTACTATACTGTTTCTCACCTGACCTGTTTTATTTTTAGATGCCCTACCCAGTTTTAACTTTCCCTGCACCCCATGCTTTCTGGTTACATTGAAGGGGAACTCCCCTATTTGAACCATGCCCCTCCTTAGGGAGCATCACCAGCAAGTGCCCTCCTCCCAGAAAAGGCACACCTATCCTTCCCTGCCTCTCTGTCAGTCATGGACATCGCTAATCAAATCCAGGTTGGCTGGGCTGTATTTAGGGCTTTATCCCTGTATGCTACCAGAGTGGCTACAACTTGCATTATCTTGAGCACAAAACAAACTTTCATCTATAAGATGTTGGTGTTACCAAGGGAAGTACTGTGCAGATGTTTGAAATAATATGATTTGGTTGAAAGGGTCAACATGTTTTTTCCTCTAATGGTGCCAACAAAAGAGTTTTACAGGTTTCATTCTAGTTAAGGATTTGTAAAAGATAAGACTTAAGAAGGTCAGTGTAGCATCAGAGATGGGAACATTTTTAACATGCAGCCTATTCACAGTGCTGAGGTCAAGGTGGCAGTGCACAACAAAAACCTGGGAGAGATAGTTACTTTTCTGGATATAGTACACACTTGAGTGTTCTCTCGGTAAATTAGCAATTATGCCAGCACTCATTATGTGAGATGTACTATCACTTTTAATGTAGGATACTCAGCACTACTCCTGATGAGTGCTCTTAATGTTAGATATACACCAGTATTTGAAATGCGGGATACATGCCAGAGCTCACAGTGTAGGATACACACCAGTGCTCATAGTGCGGGATACACAACAGTACTCATAGCGTGAGATACACACCAGTACTCATAGTGTGGGATACACACACCAGTGCTCATAGTGTGGGATGTACGTCAATGCTCATAGTGTAGGATACATGCCATTGCTCATAAAAAGAAGTTATGTACTCACCATAACGTTCCATCTGAGTTGCCCATTTTCATGTATCCTCAATGTATGGATTCGATTCTGATCCCTTGGAACCGACTTGGCTGCTTGCTAAAGCTCGCGGGCACCAAAAACTCTCGAGCTTCCCCTTTTATCCATAATGCACCTGGTTTAATAGCTCAGATCGAGTTTGCAGACAGAATAAGCAGAAGAAGAAGAATGAAAGAAAATTCCCATGTTTCCAATGGAGACTATGTCTGGGTCTGTCTTCACTGTAACAATAAGCCAGATTGTGAAAGAGGGTAGAGACCACCCGTTCTTCCAAAAGAATTAGGTGGGGGTTGAAGGGTGGGTAATTGAGGATACATGAAAATGGATAACTCAGTTGGAATGTTATGGGGAGTACATAACTTCTTTATCTGATGTTGTCAATTTTCATGTTATCCTCAATGTATGGGACAGAGTCCCTAGCTACTTTATGTCCTGGGAGGCCTTATGGAAGGATATTCCTGAGCACCACTGAGCCAAATAATGCTCTACCCCTGAAGACCAAATCCAATTTGTTTTGAGTAATAAAAGTATGAGGTTTAGCCCATGTTGCTGCTGCACATATGTCATCCATGGATGCTTTAGCTTGAGAAATGTCTGAAGTAGCTACAGTTCTTATAGAACGAGTCTTAGGGCTTTTGTAACTGTAACACCTGACTTGTACTAGATAAAGGAAATTTAGTTAGCCAGCTATTTCACTATAGAGACTTTGGATATAGCTTTTCCCAATTTGGAATGTGAGAAGGAGATGAAAAGCTGGTCTGATTTTCTGAAGTCGCTGTGTAGGTAGAAATGTAATTGTGTATGTACATCCAAAGACTGTAAACAATAGTCTCCTTTGTTAGAATAGTTTGGGAAAAATACTGGTAAGTTAATATATTGATTTATATTGTTCTCAGAAACCACTTTTGGTAGGAACAAAGGGTTGGTTCTAAGTGAAACCCTGTCCCTGTGAAAGACTAGATATGGAGGTTTAGATGATAGGGCTTGAATCTCTGAAGTTCTTCTAGCAGAAGTGAGTGCCACTATCAGGATAGTCTTCCAGGAAAGAAACTTAATATCACAGTTGTTGGCTGCTTCAAATGGTTGTTGGGTGATTGCTTGTAATACTAAGTGGAGGCCCCAAGGGGGAGTAGGGTATTTGAAGGGAGGTCGTAACATAAGAGTACCCCTTAAGAAGGACTTACAGAATTTGTGAGATGCTACAGGGGAATCTTGGAAGCCAGTATGGAGTTTGGAGATGGCCACTAGTTGGACTTTGATGGTGGAAGCAGAGGACCCCTTATCAAAAAGCAATGCCAAAAATTTAAGTATTTCATGAATTGGGGCTGCGAAGAGTTCAGTATTGTTCTGCAGAGCTCAGTATACAAACTTCTTCCATTTACTAGAATACAGCTTGTGTGTGGAAGGCTTATGAGACGAAAGTGGTATGTGTTGAACAGGGCATGAGAGCATAGGTTGTCTGGCTATTAATGGAAGTGGAGAAACCAAGCCATCAGCCTGAGAGTGTGAATGTTGGGGTGAACCATGCCTGTCAGATGGGACAGGCGATCTAGAATTGGATCCAGGATGTCTTTCCACTGTAATGCCCCCCACCCCAGCAGGGAGGTGTCTGTGGTCACTGTGGCCTTGGGCTGAGGGAGAGAAAAGGGATGTCCTGAATGAGTCCACCACATTAGATCTTTCTTGCAAATGTTGATGATGGAAATTGGTGTGGACATAGGATGGGAAAGTATTGATCATTGTGCCGCAAGCAACCACTGTCGAATGTGCATATATCTGGCTAGGGGCACAAGAGTTATTGATGCTGCCATGGAGCCTAATGTTCAGATGACTAATTTTTCATGCTCGGAGATGAGGTATTGGCACCAAGCAGCTGCACTTTTTTACCTCCGAGGATTTAGAAGATGAGGAGGATGAATCTGGATGGGACCTAGAAGATTTAATTTTTTGCTTAGTAGAATCTTTGGAAGGTGACCCAGAAACAGCCTCTCCAAAGGAGAATGGTAGCAAGCCTTTCAAAATCAACTTATTTTTCCACTCCACTAGAGCCCTATGGCTAAAAGAGTGGAAAATGGAGCAATCTTCTTGCAGCTGGAGAGGACCTAAACAAAAAACATAAAGTGAATGCTGATCGAAATAAGGTATTTTGTGAGAGCACTTAGCACACCTTTTGAAACCAGCAGGAGTTCTCTCTCTCTCTCTCTCTCTCTCTCTCTCTCTCTCTCTTTGTTTACCATGACAAGCATGGGAAAGACTGAATCAGTTCACACACACAAACAGAAACATGGGCACACACACACAGTGAGAAGGAATGTAAAGATAGAACTTTTGTTTTAAATAATGAAAGAGTGGAAAGGTAGAAGGAAACAGAATACTAACAATGGTACGTAAAGGTAGCTACCACAAGGGTATAAGGAAGATACTAGCAATAGTATCTAAGATTTACTAAAAGTACAAAAAGAGAGTGAAGAAATGGTCAAAAGAGGTGTGATAGGACTAAAATAGAAAGTGCTCAATAAGGGGGAGAAAAATATGAAGAAAAACTATCAAAAATGTCACATATCTGAAAAGAGCTCGAGAATAAATGTAATAACCATGTCTGAAGCTGAAAGCGGTAAACGAGATCTGAGGTATTCAACCAGGTGCATTGTGGGTAAAGGGGGAAGCTTGATGGTTTTTGGTGCCCATGAGCTTCAGCAAGCAGCAGAGTTAGTTTGAAGGATCAGAACTTAACCCATCCATTGAGGATAACATGAAAATTGGCAAATTCAGATTGTGGGATATGTAACAGTATTCATAGTGTGGGTTTTATGCCAGTACTCATAATGTGGGATACACACCAGTATTCATAGTGTGGGATACACACCAGTGCTCACAGTGTGGGATACACATCAGTGCTCATAGTGTGGGATGCACACTAGTTCTCACAGTGTGGGAATAAATGCCAGTGTTCATAGTATGGGATACACACCAGTGCTCATAGTGTGGGATAAATGCCAGTGCTCATAGTATAGGATACACACCAGTGCTCATAGTGTGGGCTACATAGCAGTACTCACAGTGTGGGATATCCCAGTGCTCATAGTTTGGGATACACTCCAGTGCTCATAGTTTGGGATACACATGAGTGCTCATAGTTTGGGATACATACCAGTGCTCATAGTGTGGGACACATACCAGTGCTCATAGTGTGGGATACACACCAGTGCTCATAGTTTGGGATATATGCCAGTGCTCATAGTATAGGATACACACCAGTGCTCATAGTGTGGGATACAAACCAGTGCTCATAGTATAGGATACACACCAGAGCTCATAGTGTGGGATACACACCAGTGCTCATAGTGTGGGATACACAACAGTGTTCATAGTGTGGGCTACATAGCAGTACTCACAGTGTGGGATATACCCCAGTGCTCATAGCGTGGGATACATGCCAGTGCTCATAGTGTGAGATACACATTAGTGCTCATAGTGTGGAATACATACAAGTGCTTATAGTGTGAGATACACACTAGTGCTCATGGTGTGGGATACATACAAGTGCTCATAGTGTGAGATACCAGTGCTCATAGTTTGGGATACACACCAGTGCTCATAGTGCGGGATGCATGACAATGCTGATAGTGTGGGATACACACCAGTGCTCATAGTTTGGGATACACACCAGTGCTCATAGTGTGAGACACACACCAGTGCTCATAGTATAGGATACACACCAGTGCTCATAGTGTGGGATACACACCAGTGCTCATAGTGTGGGATACACACTAGTGGTCATAGTGTGGGCTACATAGCAGTACTCATAGTGTGGGATACACACCAGTGCTCATAGTGTGGGATACACACCAGTGCTCATAGTTTGGGATACACACCAGTGCTCATACTGTGGGACACACACCAGTGCTCATAGTATAGGATACACACCAGTGCTCATAGTGTGGGATACACACGAGTGCTTATAGTGTGGGACACACACCAGTGTTCATAGTATAGGATACACACCAGCGCTCATAGTGTGGGATACACACCAGTGCTCATAGTGTGTGATACACACCAGTGCTCATAGTTTGGGATACACACCAGTGCTAATAGTGTGGGATGCATGACAATGCTCATAGTGTGGGATACACACCAGTGCTCATAGTTTGGGATACAAACCAGTGCTCATAGTGCGGGATGCATGACAATGCTGATAGTGTGGGATACACACCAGTGCTCATAGTTTGGGATACACACCAGTGCTCATAGTGTGGGACACACACCAGTGCTCATAGTATAGGATACACACCAGTGCTCACAGTGTGGGATACACACCAGTGCTTATAGTGTGGGACACACACCAGTGTTCATAGTATAGGATACACACCAGTGCTCATAGTGTGGGATACACACCAGTGCTCATAGTGTGAGATGCACACCAGTGCTCATAGTTTGGGATACACACCAGTGCTCATAGTGTGGGATGCATGACAATGCTCATAGTGTGGGATACACACCAGTGCTCATAGTTTGGGATACATACCAGTGCTCATAGTGTGGGACACATACCAGTGCTCATAGTGTGGTATACATACCAGTGCTCATAGTGTGGGATACATAGCAGTACTCACAATGGGGGATATACCCGAGTGCTCATAGTTTGGGATACATGCCAGTGCTCATACTGTGAGATACACATTAGTGCTCATAGTGTGGGATACATACCAGTGCTCATAGTGTGAGATACATACTAGTGCTCATAGTTTTGGATACATACCAGTGCTCATAGTTTGGGATACACACCAGTGCTCATAGCGTGGGATACACACCAGTGCTCATAGTGTTGGATACATACGAGTGCTCATAGTTTGAGATACATGACAATGTTCATAGTGTGGGATAAATGCAAGCATTTGTAATGCTGGATATGTACCACTCATCATAATGTAAAATACATATTAGCACTCTTTAAATTAGTAGAATTCATTAGAGTTTCTAGGTTGTTTAGACCAATAAACATACATGCTTTGCCATTATCTACCCTCTGGCTTTAACTTCTTTCTCAAGGAGAGAGATGCCAGTTAGTCCTGGGATAAATATGAGAACACCCATCCAGTCATCCAGGTTTAACTTTGAAGGAAGACACAGGATAACATTGGTTAACATGCAGAGTAAGTTTATTCTAGAGAAAGGAAGAGGTGCTGGATAATGAATCTGTCTCCCTCATGTTTTGTTTATCTGCTGATGGACCTTTGGGTTTTTGGTTTTAGTGTTAGCTGAGTTATTTATATCACTGAGATATAGGAGGTCAAGGAGCACCAGCTCTTTAGTGGCAGAATAAGCAGGGCACATACCACCACTCAGGAGTCTGTAAGACAGAGAACAGAGAGCGATTCCAGTCTGTCCTGATTATTAAGGTTTTTAAGGCCAGGGATCTTTTTTATTAAGAACCTATGAGGATTTTTATGTTTATTTGAGATGTTATCTGTGGTACATAACATATGGAGCACTGTATTCTATAATGGGTCTGATCAATGCTGAATATAGGAGGACAATAAAGTCTTTGTGTTTAGATAAAATACCTTTGGCTACTAGTTGTACTAAGTAGAAATCTTTCCTGACAACTGTTGTCATGCAGTGATCAAAATGGAAGGAACTATTGATCCAAGGTTCCAGGTCCTTCACTAAATTTTTCATTTTATAAGGGTGAGTTATACTGTACACTGTGGCTAACTCCTGTTTTCCAAAATAAACAATATTATATGTTTAGTGTTCAATTTAAGGCAATTTTCTATACACCGAGTATTAATTTAAGCTCATTCTGAAGGGTACAGATGTTTGAAGCAGTTTTAACAATTACACCCAATTGCAGTCATCTGCAGATCTGGTTAACCAAAGGTCTTGGTTAACATTTTTGAGATTAGGGAAGTAGATGTCAAACAGGATAGCACTCAACACAGACCATAGCTCTCACCCTCTTAGCACAAGAAATCTGGACTAAGGCAGAAGTAATGGGGGGGGGGGCAAAGGTCAAAAAATATATATGGACAAATTTTAAATATTGATCCTGTAAACTTAGAAAGTCACTATAATAATGGATTTTGCATTAGTATGCATTTTCTGAAGGATATTAAGTTTGAAACTCAAATGTCTGTCATTATCTATCTGCTTCAGTCCTCAATGATTTGCCCAAAAAACACAAATTCTATGAGGAACAGACCAAAAATATGAGGTAATAGTCTTGCAATTGTGAGAAAATTTGTCCAGTTGTGAGGTATGGCACAGAACCCTGAGAGACTCCACTGGTTACCTTAACACTATATGAAAAAGCACCTGTTATGTGAAATATGTGAGTGCTGTTTTTCAGCAAACTGGGAAGCCATAAAGAGGAATATTCTTCATCATTTTTAATGTGGGATATGCACCAGTACTCATAATTAGGGATACACACCACTACTTTTAATGCCGGATATACGCCAGTTGTCATAATGTGGAATACACATTAACACTCTTAATGTGGGTTCCATACCAGATTTAATGTGAGATATATGCCAGTATTTGTAATGGGGGATACACACCAGCAATTGTAAGGAAGGATATACTCCACGCCAGCTTTAATGTGGGATATATGCCAGTATTTGTTATGTGGGAAACATACCAGCAGTTGTAATGATGGATATACTCCAACACTCATAATATGGATACACAAAATGTTTTTAATGTTGGATATGTGCAAGTATTTATAATGTGTGATATGTATAGCACTCATAATATGGAAAACACAATAACAATCATAACATGAGATGCACCACTGCACTTGATATGTGGGGTACATGCCAGCATTCACAGTGAGGGTTTCATACCAGCACGTACTTGGGATAGACGTAAGTGCACATAATGTGGGATACCCACCCACTCTCATAGGACACATTTGTGGTAATATTTAGTCTCCAATTCATACTCAGTTGTTATTTTTAGGGGGTACAGAAGTTAGTTGATGCAAGTATCTACCTTCAGTGGCTGAAAAAAGACACCGGGACACCTGGTTCAATCAACATAGGGCACTCTGCTTTAAACTGTGTAGTAAAAGTTCTTGTTGAATGCGTAACTTTCAACTTTCCAGATTTTCACTTAATGGCCAGATTTTTGCCTCATATTGTAGTCTGTTTCTCATAAAATATATGGTTTTCTGGAAAATCATTGAGGATTGAAGTCATTCAATGACAGATATTTGAATTTCAGACTTCATATATTTCACAAAAAGTAGGTTAACACAAATCATTTTATTCTAGCAAATTCCTAGGTTTATAAGAGCAACATTTAAAATTTGTACCCAGTTATTTTTTTAATCGTGTGAGAGAGCTCAGTGAAGAAATGCTTTTCTTTTTTCCTACTGTTAGAGCAGCATTGTTTGAGGATAACAGATTCACGTCAAGATTTCATGGCATGTATTGCATAATGAAAGAATAAAGACGTGTGTCTGGACCTTTAAGTGATGTTTGTAAATGTCTCTCCCAGCTGTAATGCTGAACATTTGTTCAGTAAGGAAAATATGGAACTGAAAATATGTCACCACAATATCTTTAGGTAAGTGCTGACGAGTAAATCCAGCAGTAGTGCCAGAGAAGTTTATGTGCGCATAACTTGCAGCACTTTTAGTATATCATGTTTGCAATAACTGGCAGATATGCTGAGAATATGTTTGACTACAAACTTGGTAGAGGCATGGGCTTAAGGAGGCTTATAGTTTCGCCAAAGTCTCTCAGGCTACAGGGGTAGATTTTCAGGAAGCAGCTACCATGGAAGTAACTACCGCTGCAGTTTTCAGATCTGTCCCATATTGCAGAAACATTTTGCCCATTTGCTCCTTCAGCAGTAAGTGTTAGAGAGTGGTTGGCAGTGATGGACAGATCAAATGACACATGGCTGACTCTGTTTTCCTGTGGGAGGGAAAGAATAGAATAGGTCTGCATCACTACTTACACCTAGCAGTGGCTCAGGTGTGCATGTCCATGCAGATTACGTGTGACTACATTAGCAGGGGGAGTAGCATGCATAGTCATGCATTAGCTTTCCTGATGTGATGTCACTGGACTCATGACCACAGAGTAAGGAGGAAATTTGTCAGATAAGGAAGAGTATGAAATAATCCTCAAGGGTCACCTCTTTATTCTAGGCAGTTATGCCAGGGCATCAAATGAGCAGTAACACTGAAGCATGGAAAAGCTATTGTTTTGGCCCACCTGCTCCACTGTACCTGTGAAGCTTTGCAAATGGCCTGAAGTACATGTGAAAGTATGTGAAGATAAACAGTGATTTCCTTAACAGTGAAAGCTGGATGAGAGGTCTTGAGGTGGTCAACAAATTAAGTATGGTAGGTACGGTGGACAGGCAGCCATTACAATGAAATAAGTTTGACCATTATGTTGCAACAGTGGTCAGGAAATCCTTCTGTCTGGCACAGCTGATCACAAAGGGCATTTTCTCTAGGTCCAAAGAAGTCCCAACTCTTCTATGTTCTGCATTAATCATGCCCAGCATAGGATATGATTTCCCCCTTTAGGATGCAACTTAATAAACATATCAAGCATTTAGACAGACCCCAAAGGTTTCTGACAAAAAAGATCATGGAAATAAAAGACTTGAGCTATCAGAAAAGGCTGGAGACCTAGTCTCTGCTTTCAGTATCATACAGACTCAATCTGTGACTTGTCTTCCAGGGCATTCTAGCAGTCCAAGACCTCTTTTTTCTCCAAACTCTAACAGTCCTTTGAACACTAGAGATCTGAACTTGCTTTGGCAAATACACAAATCAGAGTGCAGAGGCAAATGCATCACATAGTGACTAACCATTTTCTGCAGATCAAGCAATGTGATACATTATCCTCATTTAAGAAAGAACTAGACAGCTGGATGGGTACTAGTAAACTCATACCAGGCATGACTGCCCTCTCACTCCTTGAAAAAAGAGATACGGTCTAAGGATGAGCACTAAGGTGTAAATAGCCACATGGTCCAGTTAGTTGTCTTTTATATTCTGTGATTCTCTGATTTTACAATCACTTTAAACTCATAAACCAAGCTTATTTTATTTGTAAAGTAAGTCATTATAATGCAGATATACAGAAGATTTGGTCAAGATAAGTAAATGAGTTCTAGAACCTTAACTAACGTATCAAAATAATTTTAGGTTTCAATTCAAAGTTAAAAAACAAACTTTAGATATGTTAACTCGATAGATGGACTGGTTTGAGAATCTCTTTTAGCCATGTCTCGCATTAATAGCAACAAGAAGTGGAATTACAGTGGCAGAGTTACATGCATTAGTTGAACTTTTACTTTTAACAGAAGAATCTGTTATTTCATGCTGAACAGAGATTTTACAGTGAAATTAGAATATAAGAATCTGAAGTCATGTATTTGCAGACAGGACGTCTGTATGCATACAGATATTTATTTTTTTATTTATCTGACATTTGTTTACAGGAAAGTTTATCTGAGTAAAAAAAAAAAACATTTTCAGCAGAGGCCTGGGGAGAAAAATCTTCAAAGTAACAAACAATTATGTGCAAACGTATTACTGTATCTTTGTTTTGTACAGTGTATATAGATGGTTTAACGTGATATGGAGCAACATACAAGCATTTTATCCTCCCCGCGGTCGAGTGGCATTTGAAAGACATGAGCAGAATGGGCGTGCCTTCGTTGAAGGTTGGGTGTCGAGCTGGCACCTCGGCACATGTAAAAAAAATCTACTGCCAATCATTAGCGGACCGGAGTTCCGCTATGGCAACCCCTAACCGGGAAAAGCCGAAAGAAGAAGAAGAAGACAGAGTAATACACACTCAGTAAAAACTTTCAGCACTCACCTTCAGAGGTACATTGGGTACTTGAACAATATCATTCATGTTTGAGAGCAGTCAGTGACAGGTTTGTTGTCAAAGTACCATGTCACTTGAAAATATTTATTTCTACAAGAAACTATTAATTTCCTTTTTATGCAAATACGTTGCACTACTGAGACTGCTGAAGTAGGCTTCAAAAGATGACTGTCAACATATAAAAGAACTTTAAAGATGCATAATCCATAGCCTTTAATATTTATGAAGCAATAATGATTTATGGAGAAGAAATAAAAGGTGTCCCTAAGTTTCATTTTAATTGTTTTCGCACCTTCACTGATTTTTCTTGAATGAATTAAAAGAAGAAATGTCAAAACATTAGAAAAGAAAGCCAAATACCCAAGCAGAAAAAAAATGCAATGCTTTTCTTATTAATAGAAAGAATGTAGCATCATGACTTCCCTTCCAAACTTTTTTTATTCCTCTTCTAGTTTGCCACTCATAAATCCTGTGGTCTTTTAATCTAATCATGACTGCAGTTTTCTCATTGTTCTGTATGTCTTTATACTGACAAAATGTGACTTATTTCAGATCAAGACATTAAAAGGGACCCAATGTTATTATCTGCTGTTCAACTTCACGTTAACTTCTCTAAGGCTGACATCTTTCATATTTCTGTTGTCACTCCAGCACTGTGTCGGAAATGGAACCACTAAGGATCAGTCCACTAACTCAGAAAACAAACAGTAGTAAACACATAATTAAGTAAATATATAAATAAATAGTCATCTCTGTCTGAAACAGCTTTTACTTTATGCTGCCTTTTTGAAGTAATTTTATCCTAAACTTAATAACTTTGCTTTTTTATTCTAGACTTTATATACTGCTGCCTGAAGAGTGCAATTGCTTGGAATGAACATTTGTCTTTCTCTAGCTGATTACTTGTGATATGCTACTATGGTGAATTTGGAGCTTCCCATATACTCAAATTAAACGCATTCATCCCATGTGTTACAGTGTTATTAAAATTGCTTTGGGGCAGAAAATTTGCTGTGGTTTGCATGCATTTTCATACATATATCTTAATCCAGTACCATATGACTGATCTTTCTGCTACTTAACTTTTGTTTCTACCAATGATTCTGTTTATTAATCTGATTCTAACTTGGCTTTTTGATAATCTCCCCCTTTTGTTTTCTCAATAAACTTTCACTTCTTCCCAACTTTTTCACATCCAAATTCTTCATCACTTTTTCACAGGTTTATGGGTATGTACAAGTCTAAAAAAACACTGGGGTCTTTTTAAGCCTAGTCATGATGTTAATTTTTAGTTTCTACTCGGATCCTTCTGTATTCTTATATTCCATTTCTTGCTAATTGGTATAACTGACTTGCTGGTGTTTTTCCTTTATAACTCTCATCTGTGCCTGATTTATTCCCTGATTGCTTTTTGTTTCCTTACCTGATGACCATCAAATCTCCCCCCAATAGGACATGGCCCATTTGTTCCTCTACCCTAGATTCCACTGTGTCTCAGGACAAGAGCTTTCCTGAAGGTGCTGTCATGCAGTCAAGCATGAGGGAACTTTTACCTTGGCTGCTTGAAGACCATCAGCCTCCACCACATCCTAATTGCCCACCAAATGACTCACCCATATCACCCCCACAGAAGGTTCTAACTAGTGGTTTGTGGCCACTGAGGGAGGTCTGATATCACTACTGAACCCTTCATGCAGCCTCAAGGCCCACTGAATGGCTGACAAATTCCCATGCTGCTTACCATTCCTCCGGTCTAGTGGTGGGTCAGCAGTGAAGCCCTCATTAATTTGGACAGCTGGGTATTTCTGTTTAGCCCTAAACCTCAACTCCAGGTGGTGGTTGCAGTACCACATCACCACAGATTAAGGTACAGAGTCCCCCTCTGATATATGCATGCTAACACACAAACACACACACACACACACACACACACACACACACACACACACACACACACACACACACACACACACACGCACACAAGCGCGTGTCTCACGAGAGCTATCATCACAGACCTGGGATACTAAGCTGACATCACCCAGTCAATGGCTAACAGCAAGCCTCCACATGATGACCTGATAACTACCTCTCTTGACCCTCTGAAGTGGCTGATCTGGCAAGACTCACTCACTCCCACCCCACCCCCACCTAAATCCTACAGCACATGAGCTGCTATGTGAACTTAGGTCACCTGAATCGTATTCAGGTCTTTATCCCTCTGTGTCACAGAACCTAGCCCACCCGTGTATCATTTTGACTCAAAACCTGAGTCTAAGCAATTGTTTTGCAGATAAACAGTGAATATTAAGTTATCAAGTGATTTTCCTTGTTGTTACAGACTTGTTACATTTCAGAAAAGGCATATTTCCTCTTAACTGCTGAACATTTTCAAGAAGTTTGTGCCTTCAGTAATGTATGTGACTATTTTTGTGCCTTGCTATAAAGACATTGTGTGTCTACTACAGTCTGCCATATTTTCATGAAAAAAAAAATGTAATGGAAAATTTTTTTTACAAAGGTAACTACCTATAACATGACATTAGATTTTGTGCTTTTAACTTCAAAGACAGTGGAGTAGCTGCATCTTGATGTTAATGAGACTTTTTTTCATTTTAATCTAATTTTCTATGCTACAATATTTAAAAAGAGTGAAAATATAATTTTATACATAAATGTATAGTGTTTTCGGGTTTAGAGTTATAGCAACACTAGGGACTAGATTTTAAAAGATCAGGATAGCATAGTGGAAGTGCAATGATATCAGGTGCACTTTGTACCGACCTCAGCTGACACATGCCACCCAGGAATACTATGCAAAGTTGGTGGAGTTACAACTCATTAATCTCTGCAATCACTATCCAGAACAGTGCATGGAATTCCAAGTATAGATAGATAATGTAGTTCTAAACAAGTTTACGGTAATGAACCTCATTATCTATTCTTGGCAAAATCCAGTTGCCTAAACCACATAACAGCATGTGGCATAAGCTGGTGCCATCTGATCAGCACAGTGCATAGGACGTTGGTTAGAGTACATCTTGGTGTGGCATATCTGAAAGAGTGAGAGACCACTGTGTCTATATATGAACTGCATAAGAAGTTTGCTCATATCAGTCTGGCATGTTGGTTTACACAAGGGTGCAGAAGGACAGGCAGAAACTTGTTTAGGAGTTTGGAACACATTGGGTTACTTGACATGGATGTCAGCATTGCTTACCATACTTGGAGTAACAATGTTATGGATAGTATACACAGAGGTGTACGTGCCGAAAATATGTAGACTGCAAATTTTCTGGAACTCATAGCCAGTTAGTTACTGTACTGTGAGTGCAGTCTAGCTGACATACATTGGGTGTAGCACAATCCTCTTTTATGTACATTTCAGCCCCCTTCCAATGTGCTGACATAGTTATTTATGTTAACTGGGGCAGACCATTCCATGCCACTAAATATCAGTAACATATGCGCTAGTTTGCCTGGTAATGAACTGAAACATGAATAGGAATGCACAGCACAGTACAATGGAAAACTTAACATGCATATATGTAAACCCAGGAAGTGAGATATATATATCCAGAATGGTAGTGAGGAACAGGATCAATCTTTTTTTGACCACACTGGACAATTTTTTTGAAACTACAGATTGGGCTTTGACATGACATATGCTTACAATGGAATTGGTAAGGTATTTACTGTAAATTATTCCCAACCAGCCACAACATTTATAGAATCCCAGGTTAGACATAAACGTAACTGTGCCATTACAAACTTACAGTTCAATTGAAAATCTTTAGCCCTAAAAGAACTGTCATGGAAGAAAGCAAGTTGAAAGCTAATACATGGTGATGGTATCAGTACATTCTCAGTACTAATTCAAAAGATACTACGGTACAGTAACAATTTCAGATGGTGAGACTTTCTCAGCCAATGGAAACACTATTGAGTATCTTTGTATCCCGTAGTACACCTCTCAGGTGGTTTTGCCCAAATACAATGTTTGTCAACAGCAGACGCTTCAGAATGCCATTGTATTCATTATGACAGTTGTATTGAAGTCGGTTTTAGCAAAACATGCCACCTTCCCCAAACTGATGC
Source organism: Protopterus annectens (assembly GCF_019279795.1). Taxonomy (NCBI): domain Eukaryota; kingdom Metazoa; phylum Chordata; order Ceratodontiformes; family Protopteridae; genus Protopterus; species Protopterus annectens. The sequence continues at coordinate 311,513,600 of NC_056737.1, forward strand.
ATCCCCAGTGTTATCATATTTAAGTAATGGGCGGAATTAAGCCCCTCACATTCATCACCTCATAGGGGGTGTAAGGAAAATGCAAATTACTCTACTACATTTACTTTTGTAAGTACTTTTGGGGGGATATTTTACTAAGACAGGCTTTGATAAAAATGTTATTTTGATGGAATGACATACATCGCTAGGAATATGCTTACAGACCAGTCAAACAGAATCATTAGATTATATGTGTACAGGCTAATAATTAAAGCATTCAGTTCTAGGAAAATGACTGGTTACAGCACTAGGAAACACTATAAAGGAATGTATTAAATGCATACAGCAGCTGAAGCAGAGGACTACAGACATTTAACAACAGCTCTGACAACTGTATGGGGATAAAAAGTAACATATAAAATGCAATCCCTTATAAGTTATGTCATTGCTGGACCCACTACACTGTGTCTTTTATCTCAGATAAACATAATTCAGCAATTTTTTTAAATCTGAATTTGTTGCTTCAAAATTGTTTGCAAAGCATGAACCATTTTTTCATTAGAACTGTGTTAGCAACAGCCATGAAATATAGAAGAATTTATTTTTTAATAAAGAGTAACTGCTGATGTTTTTATAAGTGAGAAGCTAGATGAAGAGAAGCTGTCTTGCAAAACTGTAACTGAAAGTTGATTCAATTTAGTTTGCTGCTTTACACGAATTAATAGTGTCCACAATATATAAGAAAAAGTAATAGTTATCTTTCATGGAAGCTTGTAAAATAAATTTCTAAATGGTACCTTCAACATGTCTGCTTCAGTCATATAATACTGAGGCTAAAAGTCAGCAATCTTTCAGAATGGATTATTGTTTTTATTTCTTAATGCAAATTACTACATGTTCCATATCAGGTGTAATAATAATATTATTAATAATAATAATAATAATAATAATAATAATAATAATAATAATAACGTTTCTTATGTAGCAATGATTGCTTCTTAAATAATAGTGAAATTGGGTGATGTGAAATTTATAAATTACCTTTGCATTATTTTGTATTGGTTGTTTTTTAAGGATTTAATTTTACAGAGACGTGACAGGCAAATGACCTGCAGTATGACTATATTACTTATGAATAATGCCAAAAGGTCAATATAATTTCTTTTACGTGACAGAAAACAAGACTATTTACATTTAAAGACAAACTAGAAATTTACAGTATAACCTTACTAAAGAATCAATAAATATTTCAAGACATGGGAGTCAATAGAAATTCGTTAACAGTGCCACTTTCATATGTTTCTACATGAGGAACATAATTAATCAAACATTAGGTATAAAGTGCAGAGAAAATATATTAGTTCTTGTAATGGATAGTCTCCCTCAGCCCTTCCATCTTCTAAAAAAACAGGGTAGTTCCCATCAGATCCCGCCTTCTCATTAAAAATACCTCTTGTTTCTTTGTTTTAGGCTGATCTCTTTAATTGCCTCCTCTTGTCTGCCAGATAATTTTATCCATAATAAAGGCAGCATTTTTGCATCTCATAGGAATATTTACATTTCTGGATATGTTACCATTTCATTAGAATGCCATCTGCTGTTCATTTTGTATATTGTTCTCTATGCTATTTTGGAAAGCCTATTTGTATACCTTTTGTGAGAAGTATCAGTTATTGTACAAAGTTTCATATCATTTCTGATTTTTGAAAAAAAAAATATGTATGTTGACTGTTGCTGCACTATTGATTGTTGTCTTTATACTAACTGTAATGTTCTTTATTCCCCCCACCACCACCACCACTACCACCACACCTGACTGTCAGCTTCCACCAGATTCTCTCCTTGTTCTCCAGGTCTACCGGCCCTGTCTTAGCATCACTGGGGCTCAATCCAACCAGCATCTGGGGCTGGTGAGGAAATCAAGGACAATGGTGCATCATCATAATGCACCTGTGGAGTATACCTTAACCCACATCAACTCACCATTTCCCGTGAGAGCTAACAATTGTTGCCTTCAGAAGGCACAGCCTCCCAATCAAGTATATACCACTTGCAGCATAGAGCATGCCATGATCTGATGCTGATATTGCAAGGAGCCTAGGCCCCTCCCTCATCAGGATAGTAAAGGAAACATTGGCCACACATTCCCATCCTCCCCTGCATGGCACCCTAATGATCATCTGAAACACAGTTAGGGCTTTATCCCTCTATGGTTTCCCTTCATAACATCGCAGCCCAGTTCGTTGACTCTAAAAATGGTGAGACGAAAACATCGTAAACACTTTCCAGGAGAGGAAACACACCATTTGGCCACCAGTGAAAAAACTACAACAGCAGCAAATTACAACCATCAAAGTGGGGGGTTTCAACCCTCACCCCCCCCCCATTTAAATATAGCAACTCCGAGATGACACTACAGTAGAGAAAGTAGAGAAAGGGCAAAGTTCACCATAGTAGCCAAGTAGTTACTTTCCTAGAGAGGAAAGACGATGTTCTAGGACTTCGTGCTTCTGCAGTTACAACGTTTTCATCTGACCGTTTGCAGAACTGGGCTGCAATGTTATGAAGATAAACCCCCTCTACACATAGGGCTGTATGCAGCTTCTTTTAGGTAGTCAGAATGCCAGCTGCTGTTCATTTTGTATATTGTTTTCTATGCTTTTGTCACAAGTCATGGCTTAAAATTGTCTATGGACCAATTCTTTTACCAGTTGTCAAATAAAAAAATATATATATTTAAAATAAGTATTATACAATAAAAGTTAATTATTGTTCAAAAGTGTGTATGTTAATTGGAGACTGCAAACATGTCAATGATAATTCCAGGATTACCCATGGGAAGTCTGACAACAAAGCACAATGTGACAAAAATAAATCTCTGTGATTGTAACCTCAAAAAAAGGCTCCAGGTACCATATTCTCTGCATCACTTAGCAGAAAAACAAAAGTCAAGCAGAAAAAATTAAAAAGAAAATCACACCCTCCCATATACCACACTGCTGCCCAATGGAACAAAATAGGACAAAAATTATTGATTTATTCTTTGTTGACCAGGTTAATGGACTCTTTACAGGGGAGACCTGAGGAGGTATTCATACTGACAAGAGGAAATGTGGCCAAAGCACCTGAGAACTTAACCTAATCTTTTTTATATGTGTCATGGGATATTTTACTTCCACCTGAGCTACCTACAACGTATGCAGATGGCATCTCTAATTAATGTCTCATCTAAGAGACAAGAATTTATTATAAAACAGGAGGAAGAAGGAAAAAAATTATTATAAAACAACCAGGAAAAATACTCACAATGCATCGCCAGTCAGTAAGCATCCTAAAGTAGACAGCTGGATACATGTATATTATTTTATTTCATAGGTTCATAGGTAGGTACTAGGCTATCGTTCCTAGGGCCTATAGAAGTCTAGCCAAAAAAGTACCCTGGCTTTTGCCACCCAAGAAAATTATTTTCCTGTGCCCCTGTCGAGCAGAGCCACATAGGTGATCCCCGGGGTGAATTTCCTATTTCCCATCCAATCATCAAGATTTTTCTTGAAGAGTGCTAATGAGGAGCTTTGTTCGATATAGACATGTAGTTTGTTCCAGAGCATGGGAAGTCTCTGGGACAGGAATCTATCCCTCCAGCATGTTCTGTTTATTGTAGTGACAAGGTTTAGGTCCCTAGAGCGTGTAGCTTGGAGGGATAGGGATTTCTTTAAGTGGAGCATGTCCAACAGCTCTGGGTTTGATATAGCTTTGTAAGTTAGGCAGAGATTGCCTCTGACTAGGTGATATGTGATGGAATAAAGCTGGAGTTTTTTTAGATAGTCTGCGTAGGGCATGTGTTTGAGGATGGTAATCCTCTTTGTGAGGTATTTCTGTGGCCTTTCCAGTTGTTGTACATGTCTTGTGAGGTACATGCCAAAAGGAGCATTGTACTCTATAATGAGTCTAATGAGTGATGAGTAGAGGGGAACAATAACCTCTTTTTTCCTGGATGAGAAACCTTTTGAGATGAGGTGTGCCATGTAGAAGGATTTCCTGACAACTGTGGCAATGTGATTATCAAAGGAGAGACTACTGTCCACCAGTGTCCCAAGGTCTCTTATCACACTTTCAGTGTTAAGTAGACTACTACCTATGTGGTAGCTCATGGGTACAGTTTTTTTACCAAAGGGAATGGCAATGCACTTTTTGGCATTGAGCTTGAGACTATGGCTTTGACACCAGGTATCTGTTTCAGTGAGGCCCTTTTGTAGGATATCCACATCGTTAGGAGTTTTAATTATGGTTCCTAGTCTGCAGTCATCTGTGAAGTTCGTTAGCCAAAGACCTTCTATGTTAGCCTGTACTTCAGAAAACTAGATACCAAACAGGAGAGCACCCAGGACTGAACCCTGTGGTACTCCACTTGTCACTGGTCTGAAGTCGGATTTGGAGTCTGCTACTTTCACAGTATGGGTTCTATCAGTGAGCCAGCTGGCAATCTATCTTGTGACATAGGGATTTATACCTAGTTTAGTGAGTTTATCTATAATTCCAGAGTGTGGGATGGTGTCAAAAGCCTTGGCGAGATCTAGATAGGCTGTGTGAACCACCTTACCCTCATCTACGGCTTTGGTGACTGCTTCAAAGAAGTCAATCAGGTTTAGGAGACATGATCTGCCTTTTACAAATTTTTATTTTGAATTTGTTAACTAGGATAGAACAGTCATCCCATTAGACCTGTTTCAGTCTCAGCCAGGGGCATCCCTGATTTTCTTTAAAAAAAGAAGAAGTGGTAGCAAGTCCAGTGAAAGGATGTTGGTGCAACCACTGGTATGGACAAGCTGGATACACATGCAGTACCTTTTCTAAGGTACCTCTCAGACTCCCTACTAAGCCTATTCAACCTCAGCCTCTCCAAAGGATTTGTGTCAGAGGAATGAAGAATTGCAGCAGTCATTCCACTCTCACAAAGAGGAATCCACTACTGATCCATGAAACTATAGACCTATAAGTATCACCTGACTTTTCTGCAAAACAGTGTAAAGCATCACTGTGGAACTTATTAACAAGGACATAAGCAGTCAACAAGCCCTAATACAAGCCATTTTGGTTTTGTCAAAAGCAGATCCTGCCTGCTGAACCTGATGGGCTTCTTTGAACATGACACTGATGCATTAGTCTTGGGCATATCCATTCACACTGTCTGGATGGACCTGGCCAAGGCCCTTGATACCATCCACATTCTGGCATTATCAACAAGCAAATAAAACTAAAAGTTAACCTGTATGTTATTCACTGGATAGCAAACTGGCTCACCAAAATAACCCAATGTATTACGGTTAAAAGCACATGCTCTTCAAAAAGAGTAGTTAACATTTTTGTCTCCCCAGGGATCAGTCCTAGGAGCACTTAATTTTGGTATTTACTTCTATGATGTCAAGGCCAGATTCTTCATGAGGTACTAACATGTACCAGTAAGTGGTGCCTATGCCATGGCCTAAAACCTAATGCCAAGAAATGCAACATTGTGACCTTAGGCAAGACTAGGAACCCATGCAATTGCTACATAGGGGGCAGAATTTTGAAAGTTGACTGGGCTGTTATGGACTTGGGAACTTTTATTGACAATAAATTATCCTTTGACTATCATGTAGCCGCTGTCATTAGGAAATCCTTTTATCTTGCCAAACTAATTACCGGGGCTATTTTCTCTGTATCTAAAGGAGTTATTATCCCTCTCTACTCCTCCTTCATCAGGCCCATAATAGAATATAGTGTTACCTTTGGTATATATCTAAGCATAGGACTCAGCTTGAGAGACAATATTATTTTCACATTAAAATAATCAAGGGCCTGACTTCCTTGAACTACCCAGACTGGTTTAAAATGTGTCTGCTTTATTCTGTTTCCTACTGACTTTTGAGATGACCTCTGCCTAGCTTACAAAGTCTTGAAGGATACAATCCTATGCAACTTCCTCCACATGTTCTAAACAAATAACACCTTCAACACCCACTCAAGAGATCTTAGCTTCCACTGAAACATAAATAGTACTTGCTGGTGAGATAAATATACATCTCAGAGAATCCTGCTTTTATGGAATAGACTTCCTCAAGAAGTAAAAGTCAATTGATACCACAAACCAAACAGTCCAAAAGAAGCTCACAAGGCTGGAAATCAGGAAACAAATGTATTGACTACTAGTAAGCGCTTTCGTCTGGTGGGCATCACCAGACTTCTTCAGACAAAATTGACCATGCATTTTGAAACTTTTATATCAGTATAAAATCAATTAATCCATTTAAAAGACAAATTGCCTTCAATTAAATATTTAAATATTTAAAGAAAAAACAGCCTTAAAGAAGACACACTTCTCTTATAAACTGAGGAACACCAAGAAAAACACATATTGTTCAACCATATTTAAACCACAGTGACATATAAAACATATTAAAAATATATGCAATATATGAATATATATATATATATATATATATATATATATATATATATATATATATATATATATATGCATACACGTGTACATACTAAAACCTTATTATTATAGTCGTATAAATAATTTCTATTCATTTATCAAGGACTTTTCTCAAGAAGTAAAACAAAGTAGTTCTCTGATACTCTAAGTATAACCTGGAGAAATAGATAGGTGATTGTAAATACATCCTGAAGACTGACGGGTGGCATTAACCTGTGAATATAATACATTTGGTCTGGCCCTTCAAGCCCTTTTTGAAAGGGGTCATAAACAGATATAAATCAGTTGTGACAATGAGAACTTGTAATTTGGGGTATTGTGGGTAGGCTACTGATGGTCCTTTGAATTAACAGCCTAGTACTGACCTGTGAACCTATGAACCTATGAATCTATAAATTGTCCCCATATATATATATATATATATATATATATATATATATATATATGTTGTTGTTTGTCTTTCGGCTTTTCCCAGTTAGGGGTCGCCACAGCGGAACTCCGGTCCGCTAATGACTGGCAGTTTTTTTTTTTTTTTTATGGTGTCGAGTTGCCAGCCCGACACCCAGCCTTCAACAAAGGCACGCCCATTCAACGCATGTCTTTTGAATGCCCACTCGACCATGGAGAGGACATGCAGACTCCACACAGAGCCGAGAATCAAACAGGAAAGCCTCTTGCTGTAAGGCAACAACGCTGCCGCTGTCCCCATATAGTATATATATATATATATATATATATATATAAATATATATATATATATATATATATATATATATATATATATATATATATATATATATATATATATATATATACATAGAAGAGAACAGAACAGTGAATGATGAATATTGTTGTTCTCCTTTACAGCTCCTTTTTGAAGGAGGACAAGCCCTTTTCACCACCACAATGTAGGGACAAGTCCCCATACCCCCAGACCTATGTATACAAACTCCAGTAAATCCAAATCTTGGAGAAAAGTGAATATTTTGAAAATCAGTGATCTTTGACTTGATACATATACATATAAGTCTGCATTTTCACTAATTCAGTCTCTTTCTTGCAGGACTCGCTCTAGCAAGTCTCAGAATATCAACCAGTTACCTCTTTGTTATTATGTATAACTCATGCATATAATGTCATTTGACACAAATCCAACCTGTATAAGTTTTTAAATTCTAAAATGGTCACATTTCTGTAGTCTAATTTATTGCCAAGATGAAAAAGGAAATGCATATTTAGTGGCCAGAAATCAAAAATGGACCCAGAGCTGCAGTTAGAAATTTGTGTTTTTGTAGTGTTGTGGTACAGGAAGCCGCGGTGGTACAGCGGTAGAGTTGTTGCCTCACAGCAAGAGGTTCTCCTGTTCAATTATCAGCTGGAGTGCCTTCTGTGTGGAGTCTGCATGTCCTCCCCGCGGTCGAGTGGCCTCCGAAAGACAAGCATGAATGGGCGTGCCTTCACTGAAGGTTGGGTGTCGGGCTGGCAACTCGGCACCATAAAAATCTACTGCCAATCATTAGCCGACTAGAGTTCCGCTGTGGCGACCCCTAACTGGGAAAAGCCGAAAAGACAAACAACATCCTTATATTATCACCACACCTTAAACTTCAGATTTATAAAAATGTACACATCTCTTTAGATTTTACTTTTGAATACCTAAGAAATTTATGTATTATGTTTTGCTGTTATCTCTCCTGGTATCATTAAAATGCTTTCAGATTAGATGTTCTGACCCTATCTGTAAGCAAGACATGTACAGATCTGTGATGATGGTAGTAGTTTAGTCTGTTATTCAAACCTACTTATATAAACCTCGATGTTTCTCACAGAGCTTCAGTAAAAAAAAAAGTGCTCAATTGACTATAGAAAGTACGTCTGGCTATATTGTTAAATGCCAACCATTTTCCCTTCCTTAATTTTCTGTGGTTCTGAAGAGACCACCATTGAACTGCTGCTTAAATGTTCAGGAGTCATGCCTGACTCCTATGTTTCCTGAAATTGAATCCAACACCAAGAGGCCCAGCTACAGGTGAGACAGTGGATAAAATTAACGACTTTCTCATTATCTTTATTGGATCTCCTATCCTGTGTCCTACCATCATGACTACATTCACCAGTACTAATTGAATAACTGTATCACAGTTCTTCATGCTTTAACACAGAGACACATTGACATGTCATCCTTGCCTGTTCCTACAATTGGGTCATCCTCCCAATATAAATAAATAACTTTTTCATCTACAGACTCTACCTTTCCTTTTTGTGTGCTGTCAGTGCAGCTCTTAACCATTCCCGCCAGTCCTACAGTACTCCTGTTGACAGTGTAAACCGTAAAACAAACAGTCTTTTTCTTAATAAATGTCATAAAAAAAAAAGAAGTCATTAATATAGCTTGTTAAGATGGCCCATGCTATCCTTAACCACCTTTTCCTAATTTATGCAAGAACGAAGCAGCAGAGAAAAAAATAAAGCAGATCTATATGTATATTTTTGAAGGATGGTTCTAGGTGTTGTTTTTCATTCAATTGCTATTTATTTTGATTTTTTAATGTAAAATTCATTTTGAGGTAGTTAAGTGTTATCCTCCCTTACTATTTGTGCACTTGAGAGCAATATAAACCGATTGCTGCTGACTCAGTGGGAGGGGAGAAATATGCAGTTCTTGAAATGTAACTTTTTGCAGATTTGCTGATTTCTTTTTGAAAGCTTAAAGAACCACATTTTATATATATATATATATATATATATATATATATATATATATATATATATATATATATAGGTCTACCTGACATTGCTGACACTCCAGAATGCCGACAACCATATGGCCGACACCATATGATCGACATTTGGAATGCCGACAATGCGGAACCGGCATCTCACTATAGTGCGGAATGGAAAGATTTCCATTCCTGCACTGTAGTACGATCTCGGAGTTGGTATATTACAGTTACGGGGCGGTGTGGGGGGGTGGAGCCCTGCACGAGGGGTGCAGGGGGCATAGCCCAATGCTAGCAGGTGAAAGGAAATTTTATTTTCCTTTTACATGGTCTACTTATATACTTCAATTGAGGTTTAAGTCACATATATATATATATATATATATGTATATATATATATATATATATGTATATACATATATATATATATATATATATATATATATATATGTGTGTATATATATATATATATATATATATATATATATATATATATATATATATATATATGTATAAAAATACACATCTGTACCTGGCTTTTATTTAGTTCTGATTAAGTCCTGAATGTAGTAGGATGAAAGTGCTTAACTCTGTATTTTAAACTTTTTCCTCTGGAATAAATTTTTTGAATAAAGTTTTTCACCTGGAATTTAAATTTCTTTGGAAGGTCTTGGACTGAATGTAGTTCATTGTTATATCTGTGATTTTTGTGAAGATTCACTATAGATTCAATTGTCTGGGTGACAAGGACTTCTATTACAGTGTGCTGTGGTGTTAACTCGTGGGCAGACCTTATTTTGTGTTTATAAGTTGTGAAATCTAGCATACATCAGCACTTATCAGATATGATAGATATTGAGCAATACCAGGCTGCTAGTAAGCTTAAACTTAAAGCTATCGAATCTAGTGATCTGCCATGCATTATTCTTGATGATGTCTTTGTGTCAACTTCAAGATCAGCAGTGATATCACTCCCTAGTAGGAAATATTTGGGGAAAGTCATCTCCCTCTAGAAAATGCTGATGTTTGTCAGTGGAAATGAAAAAATGTTGAAATTGTCATTATAAAAAATGTCTGTCACGATCTGTGGAGTCCATGTTATGATATTTAGCACTGTTGAGAATATAAGAGACCTATGTAGGGTGGCCATATGGTTGCTGGATGATAAGCTTTTAATGAGTGGCAAGTTGTATGACCTGCATGGGTTTATCTCTTATACCAAAGCCACTCTTACCATTTCACTAGTGTTTGTTGTGATGTCTTTTAAGTCCTTGAATGCATACAACCTCATGTGAACATATGTGTTTGAGCTCATCCATGACCAACATTTATCCTCAGTACTACCACTACATACCATGTGATTATGAACTGGCCACTATAAAAAGTATCTAGAGAAAAATAGCAAATATGTCTAACAAAGGATGTTTATTACATTTCTCCCAAAATCTGAAGGAAGATTCAGACATTAGGTTTAGTGGTATAATATGGCAATGATATTAAGATGCACATGTGTATGAAGCAACTTATGGCTTTTGCACTGCATGAAGTGGAGGAGGTTGGGTTTGGCATAATGGTTAAGGTCTTTGCCTCATAGACACAAGGTACAGGGTTTGATTCTGATCTTGGGTTATTGGCTAGACGTAAAATGGCCCTTCATGGCAGTTAGCCTGGTAGTCAGCTATGAACCTATGAAAGCCTGGTGAAATATGGGGTCATGTATGATTGCAACACAGCTGATTGACCATGAATGCTCAAACAATGCTTTAAGTACTTCAGTTTTGGCATAATAGTTAAGGTATTTATCTTACAAACACAAGGTACAGGGTTTGATTCTCAAATGGGATAATTCGCTAGGCTTCAAATGGTCCACAAGGGCAGTTAGCCTAGTACTGACCTATGAACCTATATGTTTATAACATTATGCGTGAGTTCCAACAGATTGTACAGATTTTCTCAAATATTTTGAGGTCATACATCTGTTTGGCAAAGCTAGGAAATTTTCAACCCCAGGGGTACTGTAACTGCTAACTTTCCATCAATATTTCTAGTACAGTTTTGGAATGTGTATGAATTAAATGGACTGTGTATACCCATGGCACAGAACTGAGTTCAAGCCTGGCATTGATAGGTGAGATATCTGTTAGGTATTAGACTGGTACACCTATCTGCAGCAATGGACATGCCGGTGAAAGAGCAGAACCATATGAGCTATGGTGGAAAATACTGTCAGGTGTTTCACTGCCTCCTAAATGGTAGTGCTTGGCTATTCAAGAAGAGCAGATGAAGAAAATTATGGCAAATAAGTCTCCTTACAATACTTATGCTTTTCTAACTGCAGTGGCATATACAAGGTTAAGATGTAACTCCAACAGGATGATTTAATTTGTCCCATGTGATATTGCACCACCTTTACGAGTGAATTGATGAAGGACAATGTCATATGGTGGGCATTCCTATAGTTTGACTTCACTTCCTTAAATCACTGCACAGTCTTGTGTTTCTGAATGATGGGTACTCATCAATACATTTTGCTTTATGAAGCACATTTTATATTTATTTTAATGTCGAGGCGCAGATAAGTTTGTTTTGGGCTGTTTGTCTTTCAGTTTATTTTACATATGGTGAGCAACTTTTTTTTTCTTTGGAGTGTAAATGCTGAGTCTGACACTGGGGAATGATGCGAGTTTGCACTGATTTAACTTATTTTCAATAAATGGAGCATTGATGGTGAGTGCTGTCACTATTTCCACATTCAAAATCATCTTGTTGACATTTTAATTGTCGAGATAACATTACTTTGATGTGCTATCATGTTTCCATATGTGTGTGTGTGTGTGTGTGTGTGTGTGTGTGTATATATATATATATATATATATATATATATATATATATATATATATATATATATACAAATGCAGCACATCGGAGGTGGCTAATGAAAAGTATCCATGTACTCTCCCCATGAAATGGTGTTAAAACTAGAGTAATGTAGTGAAATGTGTTCACCTATTTAGCCAGGTGGATAGGCTTGAGGGTTGTAGTACAAGTAGAGGTACATATTATAGAGTCTTTCTTGTGTGTGTTAGTACTGCATGAGTGTGTACAGATGCTTGTGTGCATGTGTGTGTGTGTGTGTGTGTGGGGGGGTCATTATTATCATTTTCTAAATCACTTGTTCTGGGTGCAGGTTATGGGGGTAGTAATCTTGACATGGTAGACAGACCAGACTTTCCTATCACCAGAAACAGTGTTTAGAAATGTTTGTGGGATCCTGAAGAGTTCCCAGGCAAGCTGAGGGATATAGTTCCATCAAAATGTCCTGTGTGTGCCCCAAGACATCTCCAAATCTGAGCAGCTGCCAGGGGACATCCTCATTTACTACCCAAACAACTTCAAGTGACTTTTCTTAACATAGAACAAAAATGGCTGTACTCGAAGGTCCTCTTGGATTGCAAGGTACCTCACTGTATCACACTCCATATGCTCATTTGTGCTGTGAAGGACCTTCATTTTAGATGCTTGTACCATGATCGTGTCCTTTCAATTAGTACCTAAAACTCTTAACTGTAAGTCAGAATAGGGCCATGGTTTTCCCACTAAATTGCAAGCTTTATCCTATGATTCATCTTTGATTTCATGCAAACAATCCAGTATGGCATTGGCAGTTTTGCCACTACTGCACCCCTCTGCTGGGCAGTTCCCTGATTCTGTCTACCCTCAGTTACCAGCAAGACTGTTAGATACTTAAAGTCCTTCACCTGATTTATTTGCTCCTATCTCACCTGCAGATAGCAATCCAGTCTCTTCTGTGTCGGAACCATGGCCTCTGATTTGAATGTGTTGATGTTCATCTCAAATGCTTCACACTAGCAGTAAATTGCTGTAGTACACTTTGGATATCATGGACACTTTAAACTAAGAGGACAGAATCACATGAAGACAACAAGGATACCATCCTCATGTCCTTGAACTGAATACTCTTCAGATCTTTGTTGTACTTTGACATCCTGTGTATGAAAATCTGAAACAGGAAGAGAGATGAAAGTGGCCTTTGGTAAAGCCCTTTGCCAACTTAAATGGATTTCAGTCAATGATAATGCAGTGAAAACTGTTACACTCCTCAAATACGAGGACCAAATGGCACATAGTAGCAACCCTGTGTCTCTATACTGATGGAACACTTTGCTCAAGGCATTCCGTGGAACTCAGTCATATGCCTTTTTTAGTCTGCAAACCATATCAAACTCCTGTGACTTCACCAGTATGTGTGCAAGGACAAAGAGGTCATCCAGTGTTGCATGTCTAGGACAGAACCCACATTACCCTTTCTCAATCAGAGGTTTATGTATCAGATGCAGTCTTCATTCCAGCGCCCTGGTATAGGCCTTTTCCAGAAAAACTAAAATCCCTCAAAAATTCAAACATCCCCTCCTGTCTCCTTGAAAACAGAAACAAGTGCTTCAGTTTGACAGTCTACCTTGTATATGCAGAATCCATTTTATTTGCATATATTTTACACTTATAGAAATTTATAGTTCTTGTTTTTCCATAACCTCCACTGACCTTATGATCTTGTCGCCTTTTTGCAAAAAGCATTTTTTTCACTCGTTTTTTCCTCCTTATCTAGCCTTTTATGGGGAGGGTGACAGCAATCAATGCAATTATGTTCTGGAAAGTGAGTTTCTTCATAATGTCTTATCTGCACTTAGTGAAAGTTGACAAATGTGTCTCTACATAGATGCTGGGCAGTGCATGCTAGAGTTCTGACTTCCTTTAGTTACTTACCCTCCAAGTGTTGTCAGTCCCTCAAACATGCCTCAGATGAAGGAGAGCAGGTGTGTAGACATCTGTTCAACCCTCTCTAGTTGCCCCTCCATGGCTCACGAGGGCTAAGTGAATATAGGTCAGGATAGCATGAACAGATATCTTGTTACAGTGCAACTTAGCACACCTCTTAGGCTTAAAATTGTTTTGCTTGTTTTCAGGTCAGTGCCATCCTCCATTAGCTCTTCTGTATATCCAACTTGTAGGAGGGCAAAACTTCTTCACTAAATTTACTTATAAAATGTGGAAGTGCACTTCAGCCTAAGGTTATTTCCTTCATCTCCTCCACAGCGAGATTAAATACAATTGGAGGAAAAGGGCTGCTTTTCCTCTGGAAGAACACTTACTTTTGCTGTAGTCTTTTCCCCAAGAACCATTTTCCTATACTTTCTTTGTATTAAGTATTCTGAATGTCTCAGTTTTTTAAAGATTAATAATTTTTTTAACTCTTTTTTTTGCCCCTGCTGATCATCAGCCCCCTCCCAACTAATGGACCACTCACTCATTCCTCCTCACAAGCGTGAGAGTTAGCTGGAAGAAGCCATCATCCAGACAGCTATCAGGGGTAGTTTTGCATTTTTACATGCTGGTCCTAACTCCCTTCCACTCCTTTGCCCTCAGAAAAGTACCAGAGGGGCAAAACGTGCAACAGGCTGACTGTATAGGCTGTCCTTTCACTTCTGCAATGGGTGTTCTTTCCAAGCAGCCTCACCCCAGGAAGTACAAGCAGTGATTTTCTCACTCTCAACTAAAGAAATTACACTGATTCCATGTGCCCCCCACCACCACCACCGAGTGTGCCAAACTCTCCCTATCCCACTGCAAGATGGAAGAGGCATGTGGGCCATGCCGGTTCACTCCTCCCATTCCCTGCTTGACTCCTGTAGTGCCGAGGCCTCTAATCGAACAATGGTCACATGAGTTGCAGTAAAGGCTCCAGCCCTCTGTACCATGAAGACAGACTTGCAGTGACTAATAATGTGTATCTTATATACCATACACTGTCACTGCGGTTTGTGTGCATCCCAATGTCAGTAACATAAGAACTATCACTATTTTGCTGCTTGTGACTGTATTACTGTCTATAGTTCTAACACACTTCAAGTGTTCATGGAGTTTGCCCAAAAATATGAGCTACATTTAACTTAAAAGGGCATTAAGGACTATTCATTTATTACATATGTGTTAATTGATATATGTGCATACACATAGATACACAGACACACAGACATAAATATAGATATACAGAGAGATTGAGATAACTATATAGATGACTACATATAGATAGACAGATAGATAGATAGATAGATAGATAGATAGATAGATAGATAGATAGATAGATAGATTGTAACATAGTGAGTGCTGAGCCTGGAAAGCAGATTGGGTGAGGATGTGCTATAAAAGGGAAATGCATTGTTTCTGAACAGGCAAGCAAACCAGAGAGAGGCAGCTGTCTGTAACAAGTAATAAGGAACAGCTGCCTCTGGGTATTTATCAGGGCTACTAACACTTGAGAGAATCAGAATCCTGACCTCTACATCTACAGAGGGTTCTGACGAAGAGTCTGCAGGGAGCTACATGTGAAGAATGAGACCAGTCTGGAATGTGTCCCTGAAACTGTCTACACACACACATTATATATATATATATATATATATATATATATATATATATATATATGTGTGTGTGTGTGTGTGTGTGTGTGTGTGTGTATTTATACAAATATTACACTGACACACACACACACACACACACACACACACACACACACACACACACACACACACACACACGGTACATAATGGATAACTGACTTGCTTAGATTACTTAAGAGTCACAATGTATGTATATGGTAATAATGAAAATCTAATTTATACCTCCAGAATGTTATTTGTGGTATATTAAACTGACTACCTGGTTATATTGCCAAATATGACAAACCTGCATTTGAAAAAGATAAGCCAGGTGTAGCCTTACCAGTAATTTTGTTCAGTCAGTGTTTCTGAAAATATTATCGTTCTGTTCCAGGTTTTCAACAAGTTAATCATATCTCGGAGAAATGCCACCCCCATCACACTTGCAGGTTATTTTACCTCATTAACACATTAGATGAGCATATTGACAAGATCTGCACTATTAAAAGGTGCTAATGAACCTCAATTGATTTTAAAAGTCTTCACTGTCTGCACACTTCGCAGAAATGACTTACTGAGAGCTTTATATTTATGCCTTATTTGGGAGGTCTGGTTAAGAACATGAAATGCTGAACATAGTTTTGTTGCACTTTCAAAGTAAAATATATTGAAGTCATTATTTGCTTTGGCTAGGGTTGTTTATTTATGAGTAGATTTATGTCTCAGTTTAAAACAAGGCTTATTTTTTCACTCATTTTATAGCTTTCTCCATTGATGTTGTTTATAATGTTCATTGTCTTCCTGTAATGTACACTACAATAATCTTTCTTTCAAAGTTGAGCTAGAAATGGTCAAAAAGATTCATTCAAATGTATTTGAAAAATAAAACAAATGTTTGAGAAAAAAGAAATGGTCAAAAAGGAGTAATCTAGGCCAAGCACAGATAATAATTTGTTTGAAAAGCAGTTACTATTGGTAAAAAGCACAGAAAGACACTGCAGTTCACAGCAGGAGTACTAAGAAATGGGGCCCTAGGGTGCTAGGACAAAGACTGAGCTCTGTCAGTGGTCAGTGTGTAGTCCTAGACTGGTTGTGGTTGTTGGAAGCCCATACCCAAAATAGCAGTGCATATTCACAATATGCTTTTGAGGCCAAGTTGCATTTCGTTAATTATTTGGTGAATCAGACTTGTGTGCACTTTTTTTTACCTGTTGGGTAGTACATCACTGTAACTGAATCATGACATGTGTTTCACTGCATTCAGTATATCACTCTAACTATCTCATGATGTGTTTCACTGCATATAGTACAGCACTCTGACTGTATCATGAAGTGTTTCACAGCACACAGGGCAACACTCAGAATTGTCTCATATTGTGTCACAGACCACAGTACAACACTCTGACTGTATCATGACATGTTTCACTACACGTAACACAGCACTCTAGCTGTATCATGATGTGTATCAGTGCATACAGTACATCGGTCTTAACTGTATCATATGACATGTATTTCATTGCATACCATATATCACTCTAGTTATATCACAGCTATATCACAAAGTGTTTCACTGCATACAGCATAGGACTCTGACTGTGTCATGACAGGGATTAACACAACTGGCTGTCACAGTCCAAAACCTCTAGATTATACACAAACCATATATATATATATATATATATATATATATATATATCTACTTCTAATCATCAAAAGACCACTTACCCAATTCTGAATTTACTGAGACGACAACACCGAACTTTGAATACACCGAAAGTTTACACTACCAAATTTTTTAACAGAGAACATATGCACATGGCCAACATGGGGAAATTTGTCCTTTTCCCTACTATAGTGCATTTCCAGAGTTGGTATATTTAGTTGGGGGGGGGGGGGGGTTTGACATATTGCTGTGTGTTTCTGTGTTGAAAGTTGGCCAAGTGCATACGTTCCCTGTTAAAAAATTTGGTAGTGTGATCGTTTGGTGTATTCACAGTTCAGTGTTATCATCTTTGTAAATTCATTTTTGGGTAAGCGGTCTTTCGATTATTAGAAGTAGAGCCATATGTATATATAGTACCTCAGCCTTCAGAGACTACGCCAAAGCTGATGTACTGAAACTGAGTGATTCATAGGTTCATAGATAGGTACTAGGCTATTGGCCCTAGGGCCTATATAAGCCTAGCCAAAGGTACCCTGGCTTTCGCCACCCAAGAAAATTATTTTCCTGTGCCACTGTCGAGCAGAGCCACAGAAGTGATCCCTGGGGCAAATTTCCTATCTCCCATCCAATCATCAAGATTTTTCTTGAACAGTGCTAATGAGGAGCTTTGTTTGATATAGATAGGTAGTTTGTTCCAGAGTATAGGAAGTCTCTGGGACAGGAATCTATCCCTCCAGCATGTTCTGTTTATTGCGATGATGAGGTTTAGGTCCCTAGAGCGTGTAGCTCATAGGGATTGGGATTTCTTTAAGTGGAGCATGTCTAAAAGCTCTGGGTTTGACATAGCTTTGTGGGTTAGGCAGAGATCGCCTCTGAGTAGGCAATATGCAATGGAGTAAAGCTGCAGTTTTTTGAGACGGTCTGCATAGGGCATCTCTTTGAGGCTGGTAATCCTCTTTGTGAGGTATTTCTGTGGCCTTTCCAGTTGTTGTAGATGTCTTGTAAGGTACATACCAAAAGGGCCATTGTACTCTATAATGGGTCTAATGAGTGACGAGTAGAGGGGAGCAATGACCACTTTTTTCCTGGATGAGAAACCTTTTGTGATGAGGTGTGCCACATAGAAGGATTTCCTGACTACTGTGGCGATGTGATTATCAAAGGAGAGACTACTGTCCACTTGTGTCCCAAGGTCTCTTATCACACTTTCAGTGTTAAGTAGACTACCACCTATGTGGTAGTTCATGGGTACTGAGTTTTTACCAAAAGGAATGACAATGCACTTTTTGGCATTGAGCTTGAGGCCATGGCTTTGACACCAGGCATCTGTCTCAGCAAGGCCCTTTTGTAGGATGTCCACATCTTTTGGAGTTTTGATTATGGCTCCTAGTTTGCAGTCATCTGCGAACTTCGTTAGCCAAAGACCTTCTGTGTTGGCCTGTACTTCAGAGAAGTAGATACCAAACAGGAGAGGACCCAGGACTGAACCCTGTGGTACTCCACTTGTCACTGGTCTGAAGCTGGATTTGGAGTCTGCTACTTTCACAGTGTGGGTTCTGTCAGTGAGCCAGTTGGCAACCCATCTTGTGACATAGGAATTTATACCTAGTTTAGTGAGTTTATCTATAATTCCAGAGTGGGGGATGGTGTCAAAAGTCTTGGCGAGATCTAGATAGTCTGTGTGAACCACCTTACCCTCATCTACGGCTTTGGTGACTGCTTCAAAGAAGTCTATCAGGTTTAGGAGACATGATCTGCCTTTTACAAACCCGAACTGGGTGGGGTCTTGAGTTTGGAGATTACCAATGTCATTGTTTATAAGTTCCATGATGATACGCTCCATAGCCATGCAGAACAGGCTTGTTAGGCTAATGGGGTTGTAGATTCCGGGGTCTGTGGTGGCTCCCCCTTTGTGGAGTGGGATAACTGTCGCTGTGCACCATTCAGTGGGCACATAGCCTGAGGTGAGGCTATGATTGAACATGGTACTTAGGTGGGGTGCCAGTTCATTCTGTAGTTCATGTAGAACACAGCCTGGGATATTGTCAGGTCCCATGGATGCTGTGTTCTTGGCTTTGGATAGTGTGTTTTTTACCTGTGCAGCCATGATTACAGGAACTCTGCATTCTTCTGGTATAGAGATGGGCCCTTTAGGGGATGACAGAGGGGTAAAGTTAGCACTGAACCTATCTGCCAGGATGTTGGCAATATCCATTGGTTCTGTATATTTAGTGCCATTGTGCTGTAACTCAGAGCAGATCTGAGTGTTGCCATTGAGATTCTTGACATAGCTATAGAATGCTTTGTGGTTGTCTTTAGAGTCAGTGGCGATTTTGTTTTCATAACTAGCTTTGGAGGATTTTATGAGGGATCTCAGCTTCTTACTGAAGCTGACCAGGGAGTTTCTCCAATCATGGGATTTTACTCTTTTTTGCAACAGTTTCTTTCTTCTGTTGTAGAGTTTGTTTATGGCAGGGGACCACCAGATTGGCTTCCTTTTTTTGGAGGATAGTATCTTGGTTCTGTTAGGGATTGCACGATCCATGCACTCATGTAAGTGCTTGTAAAGTGCATTTGTGTAGGATTCAGCAGTCATACCGCTATTGTCCGTCAGCATGGGTGTCGTGACGTTTGCCACTTCTGTCTTAAGAAGCGTGAAGTTAGCTTTGGAGAAATTTTTTACTGTGGTTTCCCTAATGGGGGGTGGGGGAGGGATGTGGATGTCTAGGGTGTTTAGCTTATGGTCGGATCTGGCCAACGAGGAATTGACCTCTGGTGTGGAGCACCGGTTGCCCATGTTGGTAATAACCAGGTCTAGGATATTGCTGCCCCTGGTGGGGGTGTGGATAATTTGATCCATGGCATTGGAATTTATGAATTCCAGAAAATGTTGAGCACAAGAGTTGGTACATGAGTAGTTTCCCAGTTAATGGTGGGGTAGTTGAAATCGCCCATTATTAGGGTGTTAGGTTGTACCCTAATATTTTTCAGTGTATTAAGAAATGAGGAGTGGGAATCCTGGGGCATGGTGGGGGAACTGTAGCAAGCTACAATTTGGATTGCGGTCTTGCCCAGAGTTAGTTGCACTTGGATAATCTCGGATGCATTATGCTGAGCAACTAGCCTGGAGGTGTGGATATCCTTAATGAATATGGACACGCCTCCGCCTTTAGTGTTTCGGTCCAGGTTAGGTGGCTGAAAGGTGTGGTATGAATTATAGCCTGGTAATGCAGGGGTACTCTCTGGAGCCTTGAACCAGGTCTCTGTCACTGCACAGATGTCGATGTTCTCCATTTTAAGGAGTGCCTCAAGAGAGTGCATTTTGAGGTTTAGACTTCTAGCATTGAGTAGCAATACCCTCAGATTCTTCTTGCCTGTACCTGTTAGGGTGGTGAATTTGTCATTTGAACCTTGCCTAAAAAAGGCACTATAGGGGTGGCTAGAGCCTTAGCCAGTATCCGGAATCCCAAGGGCGACAGGTGCAGGCCATCTCTAGCAAAGCATTGTGGCTTGTCGATCATGTCATCCCAGGCAGACAGATACTGGATCCCCTTAGAATGACACCAGAAGCTTTGCCAATCGTTGAAGTCAGTCATTTTGTCCTTGTACTGTGGTATCATTCTGGGTGATGGCAGGATGTTACTCAGGGCTAGGGTCATACCTGCCTGGGCTACAAGATCGGACAGCTCCTCCATGTCCCTTTTCATGTAGTCCAAGGAGGTACGTCTCAGGTCATTCACACCAACATGGACAATGACATTGTCATATTTGTACTTGTTGTGGAGTGACCTGAGTGCATGCGTTATGTGCACCCGACAGGCAGCTGACAGTAACTTTCTCCTTGTTTAGCCTGGTGAGTGGAACATCAGTGTGCCTGACTATAGAGTCACCTATGACTGGATTGTTGGGTACGTTGTTATGCCTTATGGGCTGTGGTTGAGTGTCACACTGAGTTTGTGGGCTATGTGTCATTTGGGTTGTGTTGGGGGGTGGAGGTTGCTTGTGTTTCTGCTTTGGAGGTCCCTGTTGCTTGGGCAGGTTTTTACTGAGAGCCTCCATGAATGTAGGTGTGTGTTTTGTGTTTCTATGTGTGTGTTTTGGTGGTGTAGGTTTTGAGGGACTATGTGCTGAGTGTGGTGTGGTGCAAGTGTTTACCTTCTCCACTTGACTGTCTAGTCCAGTCTTGGGTGAAGAGAGCTTTGCTTCCAGTTTGGCTATATAAGTGCATCTTTCACAGGTTGTAGTGATGACCTGACTAAATTCAAAAGCTCCTTCCACCTCAACCATCCCACTGCTTATATGGAACTATTTACTACAAAGTTGTATGTACACGTAAACAGCTGCATCTGTCCCTCTCAGAAATAAATACAATGCAAAAGTTAAAAAAAAACCCTTATGGAGGAACTCCAATATAAACAGACTCTATAATAAAAGAAAAAAAAACACTCATTGTATTCAAAAATAAATCTAACTCCCATGAAGCAAAAAACACTTTCACTAAACTAAAAAGGGAACTCTCAATCCTGATCGAATCAACATAAGCCAGATATGAGATACAAATCGCCACCCAGATGAAATATTACCACAAACTCTTACTTAACTATATTAGAAATTGCAGAACCAATGCCAAGCATTGTGCTAAGCTAATTGTAAATGGCATCAACTGCTCAGACCCAAAGGACATAGTTAATCTACAGTAAACAAATTCAGCTCCAACTTCAACCCCCTCCAACATTCTCAGATCAAATAGCCACATCTTCTCCTCCTCCTCAAATATCCCAATACAAAGTTCTCAATATGAAGTTGCTTAATGACTAGCCTGAAACGTGAATTGTCAGACCTCCTATAAAGTCTATTGAATATTAGCCTTAAAACAGACTTTGTACTGGATGAATGGAGAACAGCGACAGTCATTCCCTTTCACGAAGGTAGAGCTTCAACAGACCTGGGTAATTACAGACCCATACGACTAACCATCTGGAAAGGATCATTATAGAACTAATAAGTAGGGGTATAGGTGACCTACAGATTCTGGACCCAACCCAGTTCAGATTTGTCAAGAGCAAGTCCTGCCTACTTAACCTGGTTGAGTTATTTGAAAAAGTCACTGAGGCAATGGACAAGAGCAAATCAGTACACATACATACCATAAATGCATATTCTTGTTCCATGAGGGAGGGTGGCCTAATGGTTAAGGTGTTTACCTTACAAACACACGGCACAGGGTTTGAATCTCACTGGGGATAATTGGCTAAGCTTAAAATGTCTCGCAAGGGCAGTTAGCCTAGTACTAATCTATCTATGAGCCTATGTTTTAAGTACCATACATCTAGGTAGTTTGTTTCTAATGGTCAGAGCACTGTAAAAGTTGAGCTTGAATATACAAAGTCTGCACTGGAATATGTAAAATATGAACAAAGCTTAAAGTCAAAACATTCTTCTCACAAGAGTGTAAAGGACTTGGAAGGGATATTAGCTGACTTGTTTTGGAATACATAGCTAAATGCGCTAAGTCAATTTAGTTTCAATGGAAAAATGGTTAACAATTCATTCTAGGCATTTTTTTGAGGGAATGCTCCCCCATACATCCCTTATGTAGAAAGATGTGCAGTTGTTTTATATAAATTGTTCCAGGGATTGGGTAAGGAGGAATACCTCTCACAATAACTTTGCATAATAACATTGTTTTTCTACAGAATGTCCATTGCCTGAATGTCTATGATCTACTTTGATCTCCTGACTAGATGGAAACATTCCTGGAGAAAGAGAAAAAACTCCCAAATTAGAAGGAATGTTATTGTCATTCACACTGGTAGGGAAGCTCTTTGACCAAAACCTAAGGATTAGAGTAAACACATTTGCTGATAACAACAATTTTGACTGTATGCATGGGGGGGAGGGGGTACTGCATAATGCTGTCTTTTGATAAAATCAGCAAAGCGCTAGACCAGGGTGAGACTGTATTGCTAGATTATTGTCAGGGTAAGTGACTTGCTTAGAGTAACACAGCGGAGGTGAAAATTGTGACAGTCAAACCCAGAACTACAGGAAGAATCCCATTAACAGCTCATACCCTTAACCATGTGTGATTAATTGCCAGATGATAGATAGCTTTTATGCTACTGGTTACAAACCAGTGTAAAATAAAAGCATAGTTAATGGTCATTGATGTACTGGTGGATGAGTAACATTAGTTCAAAAATTTGATACCACATTGAGTTTCACCACAGTGTATTGTATTGTGCGAGCTGGAAGAGAACATTTGGGGAAACTTTCCCCTTTTCACTATTGTGGTGTGACTATGGAGTTGGTATATATAATTTAGGTGGTGGGGTGAAACCTCCCTATATGAGGTGAGTATGGGAGGGACTTGCCCCTGCAAAAAAAGTTTTTTTTTTTTGTATTTTTTAGTATTTTTGACATACTGGTATTAATATTAATTTTCAGGGAAATTAGTGAGCGGAAAGAGCACTAGTACTGTTTGTAGGAAAACTGAAGTAAATCACATACATTCCTTCTTTTCTGTAAAGCCTATCACATTTGCATGTAGACCAAGTACAGAAATAAGTCTATAGAAGTTAAGCAAGTGAATTAAACCACAGTCTGACAGCATGGCAGACAACATTCATACTACTAGTTATGAGCCAGTGTGAAAAATGAATCACCAGTTATGTTCTTCCTGGACTGTTATGAGAACAGAACTGTTGTGCATATATGCATATTATTATAGAGGCACACATGCTCGATCTCTCTCTCTCTCTCTCTCTCTCACACACACACACACACACACACACACACACACACACACACACACACACACACACACAAACACATTTCTGAAAGACAAATATACAGGAATGGGATAGCAAATATTCAATGGTACCAGAATAAGTTGCTCTGTTAAAAAAGATAATTGTTTCAATGTACTCATTGGATCTGTACAATTCTGTCTTTATCATACCATCGATGGAAATATGTACATTTTCTAAGAAGTAATGAAAGTGTTTCAGCACACTGGCTCATGAGTACAGGAGAATATACATATCTTCAACAATGCTTTCATGTAAATAAACCAAACTGTACTACCACAAATTATGCCTCATTTCTATTGAGCCTACCAGTATGTTATAAGTGGTAAGTCAAGCTATACTCCAGGCACTCAGGTCAGTGCAAATTTAACTGAGATGTCAGTACCAAACAAGTTTCAAATAGAAGAGAAAGTCACACAGCAAATGTATATAAAGCGCAACCAGAAAAACCCTGGAAGAATAGACAAATATTTGTTCAAACCAGGCTTTATCAAGGTATCATGGGAAATATGTAAGTTTTCCTTGAAGAATGGTGAGTGTACAATGACACACAAGAAGTGTTTAACACTGTATTCAGATAAATAATCTAGGTTATACTAGCTGCAGACATGCCATGTCTTTGTAAAGTTAGCTTTAGTCTTGAAAACAACATTGTACTGCATTATTCTGTCTTATCTTTGACATTCATGACATTAGCACAGAGAACTAAGACATTTGAATTGCAAGTGCAAAATTATACCATTAAGACGGCATGCAAAACTTTTCAGAAGAATATGAAAAAATCATGAAAAGTACGAAAGGACCATGGTTTAAGCAAGAAGGAATTTGTCATTTAAGACTAAGGAGGTAATTATGTCTGCTTTTGTGGTCTGTTGCTTGGACAGACATATAGTTCTGATGAAAGCTATAAGAATTATAATTTGTAAAGAAAAACTAAAAGAACTTCATATACTTAGTTATTAATATCATAATATTATAGTATTCACTTAATGTGCCAGTTTCAGTTCTGTAAGGAGCTCCCATGCTTATAGGATCTTAAGCTGGAACACTAATTTAAAAAAAGAAAATGAATCAGCCATTTGTTAAACCATTCATCTGTGTTTCTCTTGTTAATTTACATGTCCAGCTAGTACCTTTCAAGTTCCTCTTAATACTGGATAAATGTTTCAGATCATGTTTGGGAACAACCTCCACCTCCAAGGCCAAAACAGGTTATTAGCATTTATTTTTAATTATTTGTATTTGTTAACCAGGTAAGTGAACTGGTCCATGGACACTATTCAGCTGTGACTTGTACCATAATGCTTCAAAAATACAAACATACCACATGGATAGAATGTAAGACATTGTCAAAAACTTACAATATGAGAGACAACAGTAATGTGAAACTCTAGAACAGACCTAAATTAAAAGCGCAGAGTCATGCTTTTTTATTTCA
>NC_056737.1:311541647-311546647 GCF_019279795.1 Protopterus annectens
TCAGATTTTTCTCTGTGTGCTAGAAATGTGCAAAAAGAATCAATCCACATATTAATAAAAGTTAAGCACTAGACGCTAGCAAGCTGGAAGAGAGACTACCAAGAGATTAAGTGATATGGTAGTCTTTTAGTGTCATTGTAGATCGAATGTTAAGATTCATTCTGAGAGACAGAAAAGAAGCAAGGTATTATGTTTTACATAAAAGGAATGGAGAGTTGTAGTGTGAAGAAAATTAAATGAATTCTTCAAAAGAATGCCATCAGCATTAATCTGATTTTCTACAGAAGCAGTTGAATGTAAGACACACACATTTAAAAACGCGTGCTCTAGTAAAGTGGGCATTCACTTTCAGTCCCATCAACTGGTGGCAGAGAAACCAGAGTTTTTAGTTTATTATTCCTCTAACTTCATCTTGTTCTTTCACTTCTGTGTCTTTTATCCTTTTCTTTTACTTTGGTGTTTCAAACCTTCTTAGATAAATAGTATTTATTGCCTGGTTGCAGACAAACAAGAGGTTTTTGTTTCTTTTTCCTTTGACTTCATCATATTCTTTCACGCCTGTGTTTCTTATCCTTTTCTTTTACTCTTGTATCTCAAACCTTCTTTGATAAAAGAAGAGTAGTAGTAGCTTGATGTGACAAAACTCATTGTCATAGAAAGGATGACATTTCTTCCAGAATTTAATTTATCCTCCCTGATTGATAAAGTCTTACTGTGATGATGCATAAAATGAATGGTTCTACATGAGTTCTAAAACATGAGGTCATGAGCTATTTCCTTTGTTTAAAAAGCCCAATTCAGTGATCTGGCATCAGAGAGGTATGGTCATGCTAACCTGCTACTTTCCAGAATACCAAGCATCCCTCCCAGTACATTTTCTGCTTGAAGGACAACTTGTTATTGCCTGTGGAAGTCCTGTCCTTTTTATTTTATTTTATTATTTATTTATTTATTTTTTTGATTGGGTAGAAGTTGCTCATTGGTCAGTCTTCATTACAGGGAGTTCAGCATGACATATGGAAGTCATTTGCATATAGCATTCCATTGGTGGACTTCATTTCTTTGTTCTCTGCCTGGAATATAGAATGAGTTTTGAAAGAAAGTTTTCTAGTTTTGTCAGCTTGGCTTTATTACTTAGTGCAGGTAGTGTCATGGTTGTATAGCTGTCTCAAACCCCTAGGGAAAATAAATTACATTCTTCTAAGTATGTCATACCCTCAAGATTATTACTTGATTGCTGAAAAAAACACCTTTTAAAGTGGAGTTCTTCTGCTGTACATTTAGCTAGTCATGTGTAACCATACTTGAGAACTTTCTGGATGACCTGACCCTCTGATGTTCTTTCAAGGTAAGATTTTGAAAGGTGAGGCATTGGAAGATGGGACACAGAGGAGGGGACATATGCTCTGAGCTACAAATTGTATTTGATCCCATCATTCAGGGCAAGTAACTGGTTAGATTCAAAACTGATTAGCCCCCTTGCCCTCCTTACTAACATGTGCTAGCACTAATTCTAACACACTAACTTTGTCTCTGCCATTAACCCTATCCCTACACCTTACCTTAGAAAACCCTTTCCACAACACTACCACTATTCAAACAAATTATATATGAAGTTAGCGGCTTTTGTTTTTTTATTTTAACAGATAAGAAAACAGTAATGAAACTGCTTATTTTCGTTTTTGATCATTTGTGTTTGTTTGTTCTGTTTTTTTCATTTGGTTGATTGTACAACATTTGGCATTGATTAATTGTGTTTTGATGGTTCAGCATTTCAGTCTATTACCATAGATCCTTATAAATAAATAAAAAAAAAATATATATATATATATATATATATATATATGTCTGTGTGTGTGTGGGTGTGTTTGCGTGTGTGTGTGTGTGTGTGTGTGTGTGTGTGTGTGTGTGTGTGTGTGTGTGTGTGTGTATATATATGGTTTACTATCAAAATGTAGATCAGCACTTATGCAAAGCTGCGAAAGTTGAAAGGCTGTTTTCAAGTTTTTGTAATGTCGATCCGGAAAATGTTCGACTCCACATTAGTGAATGGTAATGTGGATTCACTAGTGTGGAATCAACATTCTGATACCAGATTACACTACAGTGGGGATCGGGAAATGTATCTTTTTCTCACTGTAGTGCAATCTTGGAGTTGGAATATATAATATGCAGTGGGTGTGGTGGGTGCTGGGAGGGTTACCCTTCTGCAAAAACATTACCGGTAACACGGACTTTCAACATTGGAACTTCCAGTGTTCAAATGTCGATTCCATGTTACCATTTCTGAAATGTTGGTAATTTGTTATTACCAGATCTAGCAATCCAGTTCAATCAAAAGGTGGAAAATTATTTTGATTTTCCACATTTTGATAGTAAAGTGTATATGTATATATATATATATATATATATATATATATATATATATATATATTTATATATATATATATAGGAACCTATCAATCTATCAATTCCACGAAAGAACACTTACCTGAAGACCAGATCACCGAGACCACATCGCCGACAGAGCAGATCTCCAACAATGGTAAGTATAAGTAGTGCGGAACGAGATGTATTGCCGTTTCCGCAATGTGGTTCGATCTCTGAGTTGGTATATTTATGTAGGGGTGGTGTGGGGGGGGCCCCTGCTATATACATGTTTATTTTTGTTTTTTTATTTTATTGCAGAAATGGGAATACATTCTGCTTCGCAGTAATACTTACTTTTGTTGGTGATGTGTCATGTCGGTGATGTGGTCTCGATAAGTTGGTCATCTATTGTGGACCTGATATGGATCCATATATATATATATATATATATATATATATATGTGTGTGTGTGTGTGTCTGTGTGTGTGGATCTACTTTACATGGTCGACTTTCCACAAAGTCGACTTTCATATGGCCGAGACCATATAATCGACTCCACCCCCCACACCCCCCGTAACCTAAATATACCAACTCCGAGATTGCACAACAGTGCGGAAGAGGGAAATTTTCAGTGGTTCCCCATGGTCAGCTTTTCAAAAGTTGATCATATGGTCTCGGCCATATGAAAGTCGACTTTGTGAAAAGTCGACCATGTGAAGGGGACCCATATATATATATATATATATATATATATATATATATATATATATATATATATACACATATATATTAAAAACTTCCGAACTATTAAAAACAAAAATAAAAAAAACAACAAATAGACGCTGAGCCAGAAGTGTTATTTGCTGAGCGCTTTCGTTCACTTTATTGATAACAATCGAACTTCATCAGAGCAAAATGTGATGTTTTTGCAGTACTTTCAGTACAATATACTTTCTGCTACTCTATAAATATAATATTCTATATGATTGATGTTATTCTCCACAAGGATATGCATCCAAAGTCCCACTCTTTTCTTATTTCTTGAATTTCCCTCTGTTTCATAATCATCCCTTTCCACTTTGAATTGTTGCTTTCTACTTCTGTTATTTATAAAAGCCTCTTAAATATCCCTTAATATCAGGTAATCCTAAACCTCCTTGTTTTATTGGAAGGTTCAGCTTATTCCACTTCACTCTTGCCCTCTTCCCCTTCCAAATACAAACCTTCAACTCTTTATTAATTACTATCCCCAACTTCTCCACTTGTAGATTAAAAATATGCCTGACGTGCATAAAACTAAAGGGACTAAAAACATTTTCACTGCTTGTATCTTGCTATCCATATCC
Source organism: Protopterus annectens (assembly GCF_019279795.1). NCBI lineage: Eukaryota > Metazoa > Chordata > Ceratodontiformes > Protopteridae > Protopterus > Protopterus annectens. The sequence continues at coordinate 311,545,364 of NC_056737.1, forward strand.
ATAGGTCACAACTTCAAGTTTCTCATTGTTGTATTATCTTTTGTTTAGTCTCTTCCCACATATCCTTAGGTGCCATAACATCATCCTTTTTACCTCATACTTCATTTTATCCTGTCCCCATAAATACGAGTATTGCTGAACCATTTCATGTATTGCTGAACCATTTCATGTATGAGTACATAGTTTACAGCTATAGCCTTTGTTTTATGTTTATTAATTTTATATCCTGATAAAAAATTGAACTGTTTCAGAATATTCCACAACACTGAGATGTCCTTTTCTAGTTTTATCAGGTAAAAAAATAACATCATCTGCAAAGAAACCCAATTTCTTGAAATCCATACCAATTATATCCTTGAATTTCTAGCCAACTTTTCTTGATTACCATATCGATTATATCCTTGGATTTCTGAGTTCCTTATTTTCTTTGCCAGTGGTTCTAAATATAATGCAAATAACAAAGGGATAGTTAAGGGCTTCTTGAGTAATTCTCTGAAGATGTAAGAGGTTATCTAAAGTGCAAATTAGGGTAGAATTGTCAGCAAATTGTATGAGGGTGGATTGTTGAGAGGATTTATGTAGATTGTTAATGAATATATTGAAAACAGAGAGACAATAATGGATTTCTATGCCACTCCAGGGAGGAAGGAAGGAAGGAAGAAAAGGCGGAGAGCTATTTAACAGATTGGTATCTATCTTAAGTAGTTGTTAAACCATAGTAGTGTGGATTGTGATACCCCTAGAGAAGACAGTTGACAGAGGAGTTTTTGGTGAGAGACTAGATCAAAAGCTTTAGAGAGAGAGAGAGAGATCAAGGAATACAGAGGAAACTAGTTTGCCTTTGTCTCTGTCTTTGTTAATATCATCTGTGAATGTTAATACAGCCATGTTACTAGTACAGGCTAGTCTAAAACCATGCTGTGTGGGGGTCAGGAGTTTTTCTTGAAGGATGTGTTCAAGTAGTTGTTTGTGAAAGCACTTCTCCAGAAGTTTTGACAAGGGGGATAATATGGCAATAGGTCTGAAATTGGTCATATCAGATGAGGTTCCTCCTTTATGAAGGGGAATGATGAAGAATTTTTTCCACAGAGAAGGAACGTGTGATTCCTTGATAGAGCTGTTAATTAGTATAGACCCAGGATTGGCTATGGAACTGGTAGCAAGTTTCAGGTATTCTGCTGGGAGATTATTTGTTGAAAGAGAACAGGGTTTCCGTTTAAGATGTACTGATTTGATGTAGGAGGTCTGGATAGGATTTAGGGTGAAATAGAAGGTGTTTGCTGT